>NW_015165352.1:82683-87111 GCF_001447785.1 Gekko japonicus
GAGCTTCGTCATGTGCCCCACCCCCCGTACCTCACCCGGGGGAACTGCGATCCCCCGCGATACCCCCCCCCGAAATGTCCTTACCTTTAAAGTCCTATAGGGCCAGGGGCCAGCATACCTTCAAGACTGCCTCTTCCCATATGAGCTCCCTAATGCACTAAGGTCTACGAATCAACATCTTTTGGCAGTCCCTGGCCCCAGGGACGTCCAACTTGCCTCGACCCCAGGGACGTCCAACTTGCCATCTGGTGGAATGAGCTCCTGTGTGAGATCAGGGCCCTGGGAGATTTATTACAATTCCACAAGGCCTGTAAGACAGAGCTCTTCCACTGGGCTTTTGGCTGAGGTGCAGACGTCTCCTCCCTCTGGCTGGCCCCCGTCAGCTGCCTGGATCCTTAAATTTTCAATGTCATCTTAACCTCTAAGATATCTGCTATCCACTAGAGTTTACATGGTACTCAAGAGTTATGTTATTTTATACTGTTGTTTTGATCTGGTTTTAATTGTATTGTATTTTATACTGTTGGAACCCTAACCCTGAGCCCACTTGCGGGGAGGGTGGGATATAAATCCAAAGAAATAAAAAAATAATTCAGTAGTAAGATTTGCCTTGTGATTCCAGGGCTCTTTTTGTAGAAAAAGCCTAGCAGGAACTCATTAGTGTAATAGGCCACACCCAACAGCAGAAACTCATTAGCATATTGGGCCACACCCCTGACAGCACAGCTCATTAGCACATTAGGCCGCACCCACATGTTACCAGAAGTGTGGTCATCCAGCCACACCCACCTTTTGCTTCTTATTCTGTTTACCTTGTTTGTTGTCCAAACGCAGGGCTTTTTTTGTAGCAGGAACTGCTTTGCATGTTAGGCCACACACCCCTAATGTAGCAAATCCTAATGGGTTTCTGCTATTGGGTGTGGCCTACTATGCTAATGAGTTCCTGCTGGGCGTGGCCAACTTGGGAGCCAGCCGGAACTACGTTCCTGTGCGTTCCTGCCCCAAAATAGCCCTGATTACTACTACTGCTGCTGCTGCTGCTGCTGCTGCTTCTTCTTCTTCTACTACTACTACTACTACTACTACTAAAGTGCTGTCAAGTCGCAACCAATTTATGGCAACCCCTCGAGTGGTTTTCAAGGCAGAAGGTGAGCAGAGGGGGTTTGCCACTGCCTACCTCTGCATGGGAGCTGCGGTGGCTCAAGTGGTTAAGACGCTGAACTGCAGGCTGCGGAAGGTCGGTAGTTCAGCAGTTCGAGACCCGAGTGTGCCGCATGACGGACTGATGACCTACAGCCACAAAGAAATTCAAGAACTAGGTCTAAGGGCCCTTCTGTCCAGTGTGACAATTGCAACTTGCACAGGTGTGAAGCACACGAGAGCACGATGAATGCTCCAACCCCAAGACCTCAGCCTTTTCCTGTGTGCTCACACCTGTGCGTGTGAGTGAATTGCCAATCTGTGCCAGGAACAACCCCCCCCCCCTCGTCTAACATGCCCTTGTTTCCATTAATGGGTGTTCTCAGGTTCAAAACCCGTCCTGCTTTCAGCTGAGTAAACATTTTCCATCGGCACATAAAAATCTACCTTGGTGCTAATAAGCATCTATCCCTCCTCCCTCCTCGCTACCACCTCTATGCAGTTGGTGGGACAACCCCCCCCCCAGTGGCCTTATTACCTGCCTTATGATCAGGAATGTGATTTATGGGGTCTGTTTGGGAAAGGGCCATAGTACAAAACATTTACAGCCCACTTAAAACCCAGCTGGGTGTCTGCCGGCCGAGGTGGAAGATGGAGCAACAACTTCAGAGACAAAAGCCATTCTCGCAAGAGATTACAAATGTCCCAGGCTCCATCTGGAGTCCAAAGATCAGGGCTATTATTGGGCAGGAACGCACAGGAACGGAGTTCCGGCTGGCTCCCGAGTTGGCCACGCCCAGCAGGAACACATTAGCATAATAGGCCACACCCAACAGCAGAACCTCATTAGGATTGGCTACTTTAGGGGTGTGTGGCCTAACATGCAAAGGAGTTCCTGCTACAAAAAAAGCCCTGGGTTTTGACAACAAACAAGCTAAACAGAATAAGAAGCAAAAGGTGGGTGTGGCTGGATGACCACACTTCTGGTAACATGGGGGTGTGGCCTAATGTGCTAATGAGCTATGCTGTCAGGGGTGTGGCCTAATATGCTAATGAGTTCCTACTGTTGGGTGTGGCCTATTAGGCTAATGAGTTCCTGCTGGGCTTTTTCTACAAAAAGAGCCCTGCCAAAGATGATTCTTGGTGTTCCACTGGTGAAGCAAAGCAGGTTTGGAAAGGGATCATTGCCTGAGTGGATGGGAAATGACCAGGAATTCAAAAGGTGGGAAGATAGATATGTGCCAAGGCTTGGGGAGCATGGAACACCTCACATGGAGGAGAATTGCCTCTTTTGTTTATTTAGATATTTGTACCCCACTTTTCTCCCCGATTTTTGTTGTTGTTCAGTCACACAGTCGAGTCCGACTCTCCGCAACCCCATGGACCAGATCACGCCAGGCCTTCCTGACTTCCGCCGTCCTCTGAAGTTGGCTCAATTTCATGTTCACTGCATATGTGACACTGTCTAACCATCTCATCCTTTGCCGTCCCCGTCTTCTTTGACCTTCAGTCTTTCCCAGCATCAGGGTCTTCTCCAGGGAGGGCTCCCTTCTCATTGGGTGGCCAAAGTATTTGAGCTTCAGTTTCATTATCTGGCCTTTCAGGGAACAGTCAGGGTTGATTTCTTTGAGGATTGACTGATTTGATCTTCTTGCAGTCCAAGGGACTCTCAAGAGTCTTCTCCAGCACCATAGTTCAAAAGAATCTATTCTTCGGCGCTCGGCCTTCCTTATAGTCCAACTCTCGCAGCCATACATGACTACTGGGAATACCATTGCTTTGACCATGCGGACTTTTGTTGGCAGGGTGATTATCATGCTGTTGAGGTTCACCATCGCTTTCCTCCCAAGGAGCAGGCGTCTTTTAATTTCATGGCTGCTGTCACAGTCTGCAGTGATCTGAGATCCCAGGAACGTGAAGTCTGTCACTACTTCCACGACTTCCCCTTCTATTTGCCAAGAAGTACACCTTGGTGTTTAGTCATGCTGGCCACATGACCACGGAAACGTCTTCGGACAGCGCTGGCTCTTCAGCTTTGAAACGGAGTTGAGCACCGCAACCCTAGAGTCGGATTCGACTGGCTGTCGAGCAAGGGAACCTTTACGTTTACCTTTACCTTTAATGAGCTCCTGCGCCTCTTTTTCTATGAAATGACCCCTGGTAACGGGGAAACCACAGTCTACTGGAACTGTAGATCCAGGTGGGCAGCTGCGTTGGTCTGAAGCAGTAGAACAAATTTTGAGTCCGGTGGCACCTTTGACCAACAAAGGTTTATAACACGTGCACATGAAAGTTCATACCTTGAATAAACTTTTGTTGGTGTTAAAGGTGCCACTGGACTCAAAATTTGTTCTATTGGAACTGGGGGGGTTTGTGTGTGCAAAAGCAGGATTCAGCTCACAGCACATCAGATCCTGGCTTGCCTTGACAAACACGGGTTTCGTTGCCATTGCTGTGGCCAGGCATCTTTCTAGATGGGGGCAGTCCGGGGACGATGGCAACGCCAGAACTAACCAAGGATGTCCACATCTGTATCTCACACAAAACCTTACTTAACACTTAACTGTAGTCAATAAACCAACATCAAACCATGGTTTCAGATCCTGGTTTGTTGTACCCCAAACGGTTCATAATTCAATGGCTCATATTTGAATTCTCACGCCCAGCATAGTTCCTTTAATTTAAGAAGAAGAGTTGGTTTTCAAATCTTGCTTTTCTCGATGCCAAGAAGTCTCAAAGTGGCTTACAGTCGCCTTCCCTTCTTGTCCCCACAACAGGGACTGTGTGAGGTAAGTGGGGCTGAGATTGTTCAGAGAGAACTTGTGACTGGCCCAAGGTCACCCAGCAGGCTTCGTATGGAGAAGGAGTGGGGAATCAAACCTCGTTCTCCAGATTAGGATCTGCCGCTCTTAACCACTGCACCACACTGGCTCTTAACCATGGTTTTATATTATGTCTGAACCCAGCTGGTTAAGCAGGTAGAGTGTAAACAGCTATCAAAAGCAGTCTGTGCTCATTTACACCAGCATCTGGTTCCGATTTAAATGCAGCGCCGGCAGATGAGAAGAACCTAACTTGCTGGAGGCAGAGGTCATTTCGGGGGGATCGCGGGGGATCGCAGTTCCCCCGGTTGAGGTGTGGGGGGCGGGGCACATGACGAAGCCCCGCCCCCTGCTTCCAGCGCCCCGCTTCCGGCCCGCATTCAGCCAGGAGGAGGCAGGAGAAGAGGGAGGGTAAGTTGCTTCCTCCCCGCCTCTCCCCACCCCTGCCTGCCTGGGGCCAGGGAGG
>NW_015165352.1:87191-93685 GCF_001447785.1 Gekko japonicus
ATGCTAATGAGTTCCCCTAGCTCTTTTTCTACGAAACGACCCCTGGCTGGAGGTTACATGTACCCAGGGCTATTTTCCGGCAGGAACGCACAGAAACGGAGTTCCGGCTGGCTTCAGAGTTGGCCACGCCCACTACAGCCAAAACCTCTGCGTGCGTGGCTACAGAGGGAAGGCCTGGAGAGCGACACCCCCCCGGCAACTCCGAGGCGGGTGGCCCGGGGGGACCCTGGAAGGATTGGGGAGGCATTTAAATGCCTCCCCGTGCCTTCCCTGGCCTGTCCAAGGGCCAGCTAGCCTGGGCGCCCTGCAGGGCTCTTTTTGTAGCAGAAACGCCTTTGCATATTAGGTGACACACCCCGAATGTAGCCAATCCTCCAAGAGCTTACAGTAGCCCCTGTAAGAAGAGCTCTGTAAGCTCTTGGAGGATTGGCTGCATTAGGGGTGTGTCACCTAATATGCAAAGGAGTTTCTGCTACAAAAAGAGCCCTGCATGCAGCACAAGCCAAGGGAAGACTGTTTAAGCTACCTTTCCTTCCCTTCCCTTCAAGGGAAGGCATGGGGGTGTGGCCTAATAGGCTAACAAGCTGTGCTGTCGGGGTGTGGCCCAATAGGCTAATGAGTTTTTGCTGTTGGGTGTGGCCTATTATGCAAATGAGTTCCTGCTGGGCTTTTTCTACAAAAAAAGCCCTGCATGTACCCAGCACTGTGATTGCACTTGGCTGATTTGCAGGTAGCACTATGGCTCTTTGCAGGGCTATTTTGGGGCAGGAACGCACAGGAACGGAGTTCCGGCTGGCTTCAGAGTTGGCCACGCCCACTACAGCCAAAACCTCTGCGTGCCTGGCTACAGAGGGAAGGCCTGGAGAGCGACCCCCCCCCCGCGACTAATAAACTGTACTGTCAGGGTGTGGCCTGATATGCTAATGAGTTTCAGCTGTTGGGTGTGGCCTATTATGCGAATGAGTTCCTGCTGGGCTTTTTCTACAAAAAAAGCCCTGGCTCTTTGGCATGCAAGTGCTGCACATGTCTCAGCTGAGGCCTTAATTTCAACAAGGTGCCACGTGCATGCCACAATCACACGGGGTACGTTCTCCTGGCTCACCAGAAGTGGGCTTCAAAGGAACATTTCTAAGCTCTTAGTCGTACAAAAACCTAGAAAGCAAAGTCGTTTCCTAACTTTGCAGAGCGGTAACAATATATACTCCTCTGGGCATTCTTCTGTTACTTTGCACACACAGTGGTACTTTATAGTCTTTGTGTACACAACAGTAACATGAGTGCCTGGTCTTGCACACCTGGCGCTGGAGGCTGGAATCTGCTGGCTTTGGGAGGGAACCAGGAAAGCGGATCCTGTAACCCTGCAACAAAGTGGCCTGGCTTAGGATGGAAGGAAAACTCTATGTGTGGAAAGAAAATGTAGATGTTGGCAAAGGCTTTGCCAAGGATTAGAAATTAGCAAAGATTAGCATTATAAAGCGCCTTTCCCAGTGACTGAAAACTCCTCTTTAGATAAACAGAGACTTCTGATTCCTAGCCAGGCAAGCTGGAAAGATTCGGGGACTCTGATTTGCAAAAAGAGGAAAGAGCGGCTGCTCCCCGCTGTGCCAGCTCTGCTGCTTCCTCTCGTCGACGCCTTTCCTAAAAATGTCTCTTCTCCGTGGTTGAGAAGTTCTGTCTCAAGACGCTCTGATCCCTTATTACTTGTTCTGACAAGAGCCTGTTTTAATGAAGGCTTGACTGTGTAGGAAGATTCTGTACCAGGCAGGGCTCTTTTTGTAGAAAAAGCCCAGAAGGAACTCATTAGCATAATAGGCCACACCCTGACATCACAGCTCATTAGCATATTAGGTTGCAGCCCCGTGTTGCCAGAAGTGTGGTCATCCAGCCACACCCACCTTTTGCTTCTTGTTCTGTTTACCTTGTTTGTTGTCAAAAAAACCCAGGTCTTTTTTGTAGCAGGAACTCCTTTGCATGTTAGGCCACATGCCCCTAATGAGTCCGAATGAGTTTCTGCTGTTGAGTGTGGCCTATTATGCTAATGAGTTCCTGCTGGGTGTGGCCAACTCAGGAGCCAGACGGAACTCCGTTCCTGTGCGTTCCTGCCCCCAAATAGCCCTGGTACCAGGAGTTCAGAACCTTTGTCACAATGAGGGCTGGATTCTCTCAGGCCAAGTGTGGGATAGTGCTAGAGGGCTGAACTTTGACAGTCTGTTTTCAAAACCCAACACTGCCCGTAAAACTCACTTTGTGACCTTGTGCCGGCTAGTCACTCTCTTTCAGCCTGACCTACCTCATACGGTTATTGTGAAGACAAAAATAGTGGGCAAAGAACTATGTACACGGCCCCGCGCTCCTTAGAGATAAAGCAGGATAAAATATGTATAGGTTTGGGAGATCTAGGATGAGATCACGTCAAGTTGGTTCTGGGGGTGTTTTTTTTAACATTATAAAGAATCACAGGAATGGTGGGCCTATAGCATTCATTTCTTTCCCTGCTGACATGGGCATAGCCCACTAGAGGTCTACAGGCATGGACACAGCTTGCCCACTGTGTGCTGGGAGAGTGTATGAAGAGGACAGAAGGTTGTCCCACAGGTCACCAGGATATGACTCTCTACAACAGTGGTCTTCAAACCATTCCAGAGGCAGCGCCCACCTTCAGCCTCCAGGTGGCAGCCAGGGACACACTGGGCTGCAAGGATGTGACATCACATTCGCATGACAGGAAGAGGGGAAGCCAGCATTAGGACCTCTTACGTGTCAGTGACAGGGCTCTAGGCTGGGAGGCAGGAGGCCACAAGAGTGATGCGTGAGCCAGGGGTCTGAGCCACAGAAGAATCCTCCCAGGGGTCATTTTGTAGAAAAAGAGGTGCAGGAGCTCATTAGCATAACTCATTAGCATAACTTATTTGCATAGGCCACACCCCCTGACATCACCGGAAGTGTGTCAGAAGGCAACACCCACCGCTCAGGCTCCACTGGACTGTTTTGGATTGCTAGCTATTGGGGGGGGGATGTGCAGATCTGCCCTCGCAGAGGAGGGAGAGCTTGTACCTGAATAAAACTTGGTCTTAAAGGTGCCACTGGACTGTTTTGGATTGCTAGCTGGGGGAGGGGCGGGATGCACAGATCTTCCCTCACACAGATCTGTGCGGGGAGAGAGAAAGAGAGAGGGAGGGAGAGGGAGAGACGGAAAGAAAGAGGGAGAGACGGAAATAAGGAGGGAAAGAAGGAGAGAAGGAAAGAAGGAGGGAAAGAAGGAAAAAAGGAGGAAAAGAAAGAAAAAGAAGGAAAGAAATAGAAGGAAAGAAGGAAGGAAAGAGGGAAAGAAAGAGGGAGAGAAGGAGCAGGGGGCGGGGCTTGTTGCATGTGCCCACCCCCTGGGCTCTTTACTGCCGGAGCTCCGCTCCTGTGCGCTCCTGCAGGAAATGACCCCTGCTCATTGCTGATATGTGACCTTGCCTATCTGTCTTGCTACTCCTCTGACTATGCCTGCCAAAGGAGAAAGGGCATGCGGTGTCCTTGGTCAGGTCCCTCCAAAAAGCAGTGGACGCCTACCCCCAGTGCCAGATCTATAGGGCCTCTGTGGCCCACCTGGGGGTCACTCCTCATGGGTTGAAGGGCCACTGCTGTAGAATGTAGCTCAGCATAGGGCATAACAAAGAAATCCAGTCTAGATAGCTGCACCACAGCTCTAGCAGAGAGACAGACTCCTCCTCCCTTGCCCCAAACCACCTGCCGCTTGAGCGCCAAAGCATTTTAGCATCTATGGTCCAGTTGGCAGAACCAAATGCCTGCGGCGACCCGGATCCATTAAGAATATGGCTTTGGTTCCTAAACCACAAGGGAAATCTTACTTGGAATGAACGGTGTGCGTGTGTGGGGAAAGCCTTGGTTGAGGAGAGGTCGCTGTACGTACACCTGATAAAAATCAAAACACAGGATTGACTTTCCTCTCCGTTTGCTCGGCTTTTTTGGCACACGTCACCTTCGGCTGGCAGAGCGGGCGAAATTCATTCTCCCTTGGGTCGTTAAAAGGAGCCATTTCCCCCTTGAAAGGGAAGGAGGGGGGCACTCCCCATGTCTGCAGCCCCCCTGGCCCTATGGAGTCCTGCTCTCTCGCTCCTTCTTTCCCCACCTTGCTATCCCCAAGGCTTTCTGGGACATTAGGTACATGGAGTGGAGGTCTGGATTAGAATGAAAGCAAGCTCACATCTGGAAGTCCCTTTGGTTAATTGGGCAATTATTCATACCACACTTGCTGGAAGCAGCCGTGTTGAAGACCAGCCAAAAGCAACAAGGGAGTGTGGGTGATGCCCCACCCCTTGCTGGCTGTATGGGGGGGGGAGGCTGGAGGGAAGGGGTTGAGGAGGGGCCGAGGCACTGGATTTTGCATTCTGCAGGAAACGCCAATGTTCCAAAATCTGCTTTTCGTTCCAGAGGGTAAGGAAAAAACAGAAGCAAAACAAACAAAAAACAAAATCTAAACTGTTGCAAAAAAAAAAAATCCTCAGAATATCATTTCTCCAGAAAGTCCAAATAATCGATTTTTGTTTGGAAGGGGGGGGGGGAGGACAAAATATTTTCAATCAAAATGTCATTTTGCTTCGAAATTATGTACTGTTAAGTGCTGTTATATTTTGACATTTTTTTTGTACTGAAAATGCCACCGCTGAGTTTTAAAAGCACTGGGGGGAGACATTAGACATGGGAAACAGCAACTATTGCTGTCTGTGGATCACATTCTTTACCTTTCCTCCAAGCAAGCTCAGGGGACTTTACGCAATTCTCCCCTTCTCTATTTAATCTTCACAACAACCCTGTGAGGCAGATCAAGATGGGTAGCCATGTTAGCAGAGGTCATTTCGGGGGGGTCGCGGGGGATCGCAGTTCCCCCGGGTGAGGTGTGGGGAGCGGGGCACACGATGAAGCCCCGCCCCCCGCTTCCGGCCGCCCCGCTTCCAGCCCTCATTCAGCTAGGAGAAGGCAGGAGAAGAGGGAGGGTAAGTTGCTTCCTCCCCGCCTCTGCGCACCCCTGCCCCACCCCTGCCTGCCTGAGGCCAGGGAGGGCCTTGGCGGGGCTTCCTCACACTCCTGCCGGCCTTGCAGGTCCACCGCCGGGCCCCTGATGTCAGGGGGTGTGGCATATGCTAATGAGTTATGCTAATGAGTTCCCCTAGCTCTTTTTCTATGAAATGACCCCTGCATGTTAGTCTGTGTACCCGTGAGGTAGGTTAGGCAGAGGGAGACAGAGAGAGACCGGCCAAGAGCTTTTTGGCCAAATGGGGATTTGAACTTGGGTCCTCTGTCTCCGAGTCCAGTGCTCTATTGTCTACATCACTGCACTGCTAAGTAAAGGTGATGTAAACAACGTGAACTGAAACCTCGCAACATACAACTAGGGTATCCTGCAGGGGCCATGACTGTGATAGCTGGTCATCTGAGAGCCAGTTTGGTGTAGTGGTTAAGTGCGTGGACTCTAATCTGGGAGAACCGGGTTTGATTCCCCCGCTCCTCCACTTGCAGCTGTTGGATGAACTTGGGCAAGCCATAGTTCTGTCAGAGCTGTTCTCTCAAGGACAGTTATGAAAAGAGCTCTCTCAGCCCCCACCTACCTC
This sequence comes from Gekko japonicus, assembly GCF_001447785.1. Taxonomy (NCBI): domain Eukaryota; kingdom Metazoa; phylum Chordata; class Lepidosauria; order Squamata; family Gekkonidae; genus Gekko; species Gekko japonicus. The sequence goes on from NW_015165352.1 coordinate 92,810, forward strand.
ACAGGGTGTCTGTTGTGGGGAGGGGAAGGGGAAGGAGTTTGTAAGCCGCTCTGAGACTCCTTAGGGTAGTGAAGGGCGGGGTATAAATCCAATCTCTTCTTCTTCTTTTCATCTTTGAAAACTTTCACTCTGAAAATGACAGATTGCTCTCGGCAACATCTTCCTACTTGCCCAGCATCTGTACCTAATAAAGTTGCAGATTGGCAACATCTCGGATATTTATTTCCCTCCCTCCCACCCATTATAGTGCCAGATCATCCTCTTCTTTTTCACAGGGGGGCTTCTCTCTGGCTCATTAGCACTAATTCCTCACTCCCACTTCACGGAATCACAACCTGTCTCTAAACGGAATCACTGCCTTTACCCCTAAAACACTCCCCCAGCCCGCCATTCAAACGGCACGCCTTTGAAGAACCATTTCGAAAATGTTTCTCGTGAAGTAGACCCACATTAAAATCCACAGAGACACAAAGGAACCCAATATATCGGAGAACCAAGGGATGGCCACAGATGTTCGTGGGCCTTCAGACATGGGGCATGCACGGACAGCCCACTTCTTGGCTTCCTTCCCTTCTCCGCAATGGAGTGGGGTGCAGTTAAATACTCCCATGTTCCTTTCAGCTCTGTCAGTGCTAGCAAAGCTGCAGAACGGACAAGTCCCTGCCTGGCTCCCCAATGTACTTTGATGCAGCGCTCAGAGAGCAGTGCAGTGGGCAGAATGTCAGACTAGGATGGGGGGGGCTGGTTTGGATCCCTCCTCTGCCAGGGAAGCTCCTTGGAGGACCTTGGGCCTGGGATGTTCTCTTAGCCTCAGCTACCCCATGGGGTTATTTACTTATTAAAACATTTATACCCTGCCTATCCTCGTGTCAGGTT
>NW_015165352.1:93715-115700 GCF_001447785.1 Gekko japonicus
AGGAACGCACAGGAACGGAGTTCCGGCTGGCTCCCAAGTTGGCCACGCCCAGCAGGAACTCATTAGCATAATAGGCCACACCCAACAGCAGAAACTCATTAGGATTGGCTACATTAGGGGTGTGTGGCCTAACATGCAAAGGAGTTCCTGCTACAAAAAAAGGCCCTGGGTTTTTGACAACAAACAAGGTCAACAGAATAAGAAGCAAAAGGTGGGTGTGGCTGGATGAGCACACTTCTGGTAACATGGGGGTGCGGCCTAATGTGCTAATGAGCTGTGTTGTCAGGGGTGTGGCCCAATATGCTAATGAGTTTCTGCTGTTGGATGTGGCCTATTATGCTATTGAGTTCCTGCTGGGCTTTTTCTACAAAAAGAGCCCTGGCCCTTCCCGTACTCTAACCACTATGGCACCCTACCTCTCTGTTTGGCAGGTCATCTAGAGAAAGGCGGCCCCACTGCAAACACAAGCCCACACGCTTTCATTTCTGTCTGTTGGGTATGGTCTATTATGCTAATGAGTTCCTGCTGGGCTTTTTCTACAAAAAGAGCCCTGGCAGCAAGTAAATCTCCACACACGTTTCCAAGGAAGCGTTATGCTTTATTAGATTACAAAACTGGTACCCTATCCACAGGATTATTGTTAGGAATGACCATGGGGTGGAAACATCCTTACATATAGCAGGATGGGGCAAATGGCTAAGCAAATGAAACTCGAGCGCGCGCGGGGGGGGAATTCTCCCGGCGGGAGGATACATGATAAGCGGGAGAGTCGCAGTGCCTCATGAGAGCCGAAAGATTCACACCAGTGGTGGAACGCAAGCCCTCCCTCCTTCACAAGGCCAGACAGATAACGCCGTCTGGCAGTCCTGGCTCTCACGGTCTCCCTAGCATTGTTTACAGCAAGCGGCAGAACAGCGAGCAAGCCAGGACCAGAGAAAGGAACGAGCAAAACATGGCAGCTAGCTGACACCTCGCAGCAGGGGCCATTTCGTAGAAAAAGAGCTAGGGGAACTCATTAGCATAACTCATTAGCATATGCCACACCCCCTGACATCAGGGGCCCAGCGGTGGACCTGCAAGGCCAGCGGGAGTGCGAGGAAGCCCCGCCAAGGCCCTCCCTGGCCCCAGGCAGGCAGGGGTGGGGAGAGGTGGGGAGGAAGCAACTTACCCTCCCTCTTCTCCTGCCTCCTCCTGGCTGAATGAGGGCTGGAAGCGGGGCGGCCGGAAGCAGGGGGCGGGGCGTCGTCATGTGCCCCGCCCCCTGCACCTCACCCGGGGGAACTGCGTTCCCCCGCGTTCCCCCCCGAAATGACCTCTGCCTCGCAGTTATGAGGATAAAATGGAGGAGAGGACAACAGTGCAAGCGGCTTTGGGTCCCCCATAGGGATGCCAGCCTCCAGACAGGACGTGGGGATCCCCTGGAGTTGCAGCTTGTTATGCATTGAAAACTATGTTAAGCATGAGTCCGAAACAGGATTGTAAATAGACCAATCAGAGCTGCGCAACGTTCTGGAGGGAAGCACTCTGATTGGACCTTATATGTAAATAGTGATTGGTGGTTAGCTGACATGTGGGCGTGGCTACCTAAGCCCGGACTGTTTAAAAGAGAGCCTGTTGCTCTGTGTTTTTGTCCCGTTCTGATTTCTTCTGACTTCGTTAAATAAAAGCTGATTCACTGTTCACAAGCTGTGTTGAGTCTCGTACTTAACACAGCTCATTGCCAGGCTACAGGGATCAGCTCCCCTGGAGAAAATGGCTGCTAGGGAGGGTGGGCTCTGTGGCACTGTGCCCCACTGAGGTCCCTGTCCTCCCCAGGCTCCACCCCCAAATCTCCAGGAGTTTCCCAACCTGGATCTGGCACCCCCCCCCCCTCCATCCCCTGCCAGTGGCCATTCGGGGGGGAAAGGTGAGATATAAATAAAGCAAATAAATATATAAATGGGGGGGCAGGGTAACACAAGGAAATTATGCCGAGCTTAAGAAACATTTTCATTCTAATTGGGCAAAGGTAACGGTAAAGGATTCCCTTGCTCGAAAGCCAGTCGAGTCCGACTCTAGGGTTGCGGTGCTCATCTCCGTTTCAAAGCCAAAGAGCCAGCGCTGTCCAAAGACGTTTCCGTGGTCATGTGGCCGGCATGACTAAACACCAAGGCACACGGAAGCCATCCCTATTTATCCCACTGAAGCCATCCCTATTTATCTACTTGCAATTTCTTGCTTTTGAACTGCTAGGTTGGCATCTAAACATTTTTTAAAAATGGATCTAATTCAATATTTACATTTTTGAAAGGGGAAAAAACTTGCCACGGGTATTAAAAACGGTATTGACATTTGGGATTGGCAGCAGGTAACAGATATTTCTGATGGTTGTGGAGAAGTCCCTGATTTTCTTTTCATGCTTTTGAAGCCCCATCCTGACATTATGGCAGCCCCCAGCAGGTGAGGAAGGCTAGCGGTAGTCCTGGGCCCAGTCAATCCAATCAGAATCCCATACGAACTGAGTGCATGTTCAACCTCTTGACGCAAAGGTGGGAAAGTGTTCCTTGAAGGGAAACCCAGGTCCCGGTCACACGGGCCGGAAAATGCGGGGGGGGGGGAGCGTGGCTGTTTGCCTCGGAACAAACTAACGCGTGGCCGCTGGATCACACGTCCCGCCGATGTCCTGTGGTTCGGGGGGAGGTGCCGATCACACGACAATCCTGCGGCGCGGCAAAGAAACGGCGCGGCACGATCACAGCAGCAATGGCTAGGCACTGCTGCCGTGGCAAATGGGGTTGTGGTTTTTTTTAAACCGAAGTGTGCGCATGCGCTGTTGGGTGCGTGTGCGCATCCCGTGGAGACCTGGGGAAAAAACACCGTTTTGCGATGGGACATGGGTGGGCGCCGGATGCCATGAGCTACCACCGGAAACGTGATCAGACGCCCGCCCTTGCCCCGCAGTTTCCGGAAACTAGTACCTCGGAGGTACTAGTTTTTTACAGCACACCTTCGGAGGGAAGCCTCGGGTTAGCTACGGGAGCTCTACGGTTCCCAGATGTTGCGGTGTGATCGTGCCCGAAAAATCCGCCTATCTTCCGTCTCTGTAGCGTGGCTAATGCTCCGTGTGACTGCAGCCCCAGTCTGGAAAACCTCTGCTTTTTCTGATAGTTTCTACTGTGACAATGAGCCCCAAAGTCCAAACTGCCTCTGCAGACTTCAAGGCTGTTTGATCCCCTCTCATCGATGTTAAGAACATACTGGAGTTTTAAACTACATTTTTGTTCTGTCTGCTTGCATCCAGTGTGCAGGAAAGGGGGGAGAAAAAAACCAGGGCTTCTCATAAGGACTCGTCACAGCCAAATCTGGTTACAAAGAATGGTTTAATTGTCTAGTAAAATGGGACCTTCATGGTGGTCTCTTTCTTTTGAAGGTTATTTAAGAAGGATGCTTCTCATTAAGGGATTGCGGGATCAGAATGAGGCATCTCTCCATCTCTCCCTGGTGACAAGACACTGTCAATCATACAGATTGTTTTTGATACAAAAGGCAGGAGGGCACGAGCATCCAGTTGTAGTGCTTCCCATTAAGGATTCACAGTGAAGAATGCTATTTGTTGTTCAGTCGCACAGTCGAGTCCGACTCTTCGCGACCCCATGGACCAGGTCACGCCAGGCCTTCCTGTCTTCCGCCGTCCTCTGAAGTTGGCTCAATTTCATGTACGTTGCATCTATGACACTGTCTAACCATCTCATCCTTTGCCGTCCCCGTGTTCTTTGACCTTCAGTCTTTCCCAGCATCAGGGTCTTCTCCAGGGAGTGCTCCCTTCTCATTGGGTGGCCAAAGTCTTTGAGCTTCAGTTTCATTATCTGGCCTTCTATAGAGGTACTGAAAAAGAAAATTTCTTGACCCAGACGTGCCTTTAGGATAAATCGGTGTGCAAACTCGGCCCAATGTCATTTGGGTACCCGAGGCTGAAAAACCCCAATGGATTTTTTAAAAAGTATTCAAGTGGGAAGAATTTGAACCCCATAATGTAGAGGCTCATGTACCCCTAAAACAAATCTGGTGTGTCTAAAGTGCCATTAAGTCACAACCGACTTATGGAGACCCTAAGATTTTCAAGGGAAGAGACATTCAGGACGTGGTTTTCCATTGCCTGCCTCCGCATAGCAACACCCTGGTATTCCTTGGTATTCTTTGGTAGTTGGTATGTATTTGGAATGGATTTCCATTGAAAAACTGAAAAATAAAAGTTTTTTTTTAAAAAGAATTTATATATGGGTACGTCTACAAGCATACATTTATATCGGCCCTGGTCATACGGGCAGGAAAATGCGGGGGGGAAGCATGGCTGTTTGCCCCGGAGGAAAATAACGTGCGGTTGCACGATCAGACGCTCCTTCGAGCTCCCATGGAGGGCCCGTGGTTAGGGGGCAGGTGCTGATCACACGATGATTTTGCAGCGTGGCAAAGAAGCGGTGCGGCGCAATCACACCAGCAATCGCTAGGCGCCGCTTCCGTGGCAAACGGGATGGATTTTTTTTAAAACTGAAGTTTGTGCATACGCATGACTGAGCAATCGTATCTGCACATCCGAAGGCGGGTGGTGGGCTTACCGGAGAGGGTGACAGATGCTTCCGGACCCCAACAGAGCTCCGAGGCATAGCCAATGGAGGGGGAGGTGGGCCCCCTCGTCACAGCCGCTCTAACCGCCTGCGCGACAGTGGCCATAGTGACCCTCCAGAGGCGGCAAGCCTGGCTGCAGTGGAAGGGGGCCTCTTTGTGCGTATGTGCCGTTGGGCGCTTGTGCGCATCCTGTGGAGACTTGGGGGAAAAAACCTGTTCGCGATGGGACATGGGCGGGCGCTGGATGCCACGGGATTCCACCGGAAACGCGATCAGGCGCCCGCCCTTGCCCCTCGGTTTCCGGAAACTAGTACCTCGGAGGTACTAGTTTTTTACCCTGCATCTTCGGCAGGAAGCCTCAGGTTCAGCACGGGAGCTCTACGCTTCCCAGATGTGGCACTGTGATCGCGCCCAGAAAATCCGCCTATCTTCCGTCTCTCTAGCGTGGCTAATGTTCCGTGTGACCGCAGCCATCATATATCAAGAGAGTATGCATGGGCTACCTGTTAGATGTAGCACGTCTCCAGAGTTTTGCTTTGCAAAACCTTTAAGGCAACAAGCAACTTGAGACACCATCCCTGTCTCCTGACCCCGGGGTACAGCCCCTGCTGGGAACCAGAAGGGACATGTAGGAATAACCATAGCAGTGTGACCTCTGAGCTTAGTCACTGATGTTTCCACATTAAAAAATACCCCATTTGCAGAACGAACATGCAGGGCAGTTTTAAGAGACTGGCCACCTCCAAGCGAGTCCCTTTCTGGCTATTTGGTTACACGCAAGAAAGCGCCTGCTGGCAGATTAGTTACGCCCTCCCCCCTCCATGGGACTGTTTCAAAGTGTTTACAAGCCCCTGGAGGATGGGCCAGAACCTTGGGTTCGTGGATGGGTCATGCAGCAACATCAACGCCCGACAATGTGCCACTATGCAAAAGGGCGTGCATGCTGCCACAACATTTTTAAGTATCAGAAATGTAGGGGCAGAGCAGATAAGCACGTTCTTTTCGAAGCTGTTGAGAGCCCCTTGGACTGCAAGAAGATCAAATCAGTCAATCCTCAAAGAAATCAAACCCTGACTGTTCCCTGGAAGGCCAGATAATGAAACTGAAGCTCAAATACTTTGGCCCCCAAATGAGAAGGGAGCACTCACTGGAGAAGACCCTGATGCTGGGAAAGACGGAAGGTCAAAGAAGACGGGGACGGCAAAGGGTGAGATGGTTAGACAGTGTCATAGATGCAACGGACATGAAACTGAGCCAACTTCAGAGGACGGTGGAAGACAGGAAGGCCTGGCGAGATCTGGTCCATGGGGTCGCGGAGAGTCGGACTCGACTGTGCGACTGAACAACAACAAAAAACCAGCTGTTAAAGGTAGAAGGTTAGGTTACTGTATCCTGTCCCTTTCCACCCATAGTTTAAGAACAAAATGCTACAGAGCACCATCTAAGAAGAGGGGTTGTGGCTCAGTGGAAGAGCATCTCCTTGGCATGCAGAAAGTCCCAAATTTAATCCCCAGCCTCTCCAGTTAGAAGGATCAGGTAGTGGGTGATGTGAAAGGCCTCTGCCTGAGACCCTGGAGAGCTGCCGCCAGTCTGTGTAGATGTACGATGGTCTGGTTCAGTAGAAGGCAGCTTCACGTGAGTGCTCAAGAAGCAGTTAGGCAGGGCGCAGACAAAGTGGAAAGACAAAGGTTTTTTCACCGTCTCCCGTAATACTAGAATTTGGGGGCACCCAATACAATTGGTGGGCAGTAGGTTCACACCAGAGAAAAGGAAGGCCTTTTCCAAGGCAACTGGCTTAGGCTGCGGTCACATGGAGCATTAGCCATGCTACAGAAACGGAAGATAGGCGGATTTTCCGGGCGCGATCACAGCGCCACATCTGGGAAGCGTAGAGCTCCTGTGGCGAACCCGAGGCTTCCCGCCGAAGATGCGGGGTAAAAAACTAGTACCTCCGAGGTACTAGTTTCCAGAAACCGCGGGGCAAGGGTGGGCACCTGATCGCGTTTCCGGTGGTAGGTCGTGGCAATCCCCCCCCCACTCCTGCCTCGGTCTGCTCGAGAGGAACTCTCTGCACTGGGCGGCAGAGGGGGAGGTGCAGGGGGTGTGTGGCGGGAGGGCGGTCCGGCTGAAGCTCCTCCTGGAGGGGACCGGACGGAGGACACAGTTTGCATTCCTCTGCAGCCCTGGAAGGGGTTAAACCCGCGGAGCCTTTCGCTAGAGAGGCCGCTTCTTTGCCGCGCTGCAGGATTGTCCTGTGATCGGCACCTCCCCCCTAACCACAGGACCTCGATGGGACCTCAACTGGATGTCTGATTGCGCAGCCGCGCGTTATTTTGCTCCGGGGCAAACAGCCACGCCGCCCTGCCCCCGCAATTTCCTGCCCGTGTGACTTAGATGGTTTTTCAAGGGGATCAAACATCTTGAATGATGGGTCAAGTTAAGAGCTATCGAGATAATCTCAATGTTCAAAAACAGTATACCTCTGAGGACCACTTGCTGGGGGAAAGTCACAGGGGAAGACTTTGTCCTCTGTGACCTGCTTGTGGATCTTTCATAGGTATTTGGTTGGCCATGATGGGAAACAGAACTAGGTCGACCATTGCAGGACTAACCTTTAATTATTTCAAAGGGATTGTTAATGAATTAATACAGCAACCCAAATGTATATTGTTTCTTATGGGGGGTGGGTGGGGGGAAATCAGGCAGAATGTTAATGCCAGATCTCTTCACTATTATCTGGATTCCGTAAGATAACACATCCAAACTCATTTGTCAAAAGACAAGCCATACAGGGATCACAAACGAATAGAAATGTTGAAAAAATGACTGTGTCTTGCAGTGGGATTACTTTGTTCATGAAGTATTTTTCCCTATTATAATAATGCATTTCAAAATATTTAAAGCTATGGCTTTATCAGTTATCAAAAGCTGTATCTCTTCTCCATGTTGAGAAAGTTGTAAACTTAACTTGACGGAACCTTCTTTTCTCTATTGATCGCCTTTTTCCCTTGCACAACAGCAGAGGGAGCTCCTTCTCTTCCTAAAATCCCAGATTATTTTTTTTGTGTGCAGAAAATACAGAATAGGTAAGAGGTACCCAAAGAAATCAACCCTGACTGTTCCCTGGAAGGCCAGATAATGAAACTGAAGCTCAAATACTTTGGCCACCAAATGAGAAGGGAGCACTCATTGGAGAAGACCCTGATGCTGGGAAAGATTGAAGGTCAAAGAAGACGGGGACGGCAAAGGATGAGATGGTTAGATAGTGTCATCGATGCAACGAACATGAAGTTGAGCAAACGTCAGAGGACGGCGGAAGACCGGAAGGCCTGGTGGGAGCTGGTCCATGGGGTCGCGAAGCGTCGGACTCGACTGTGCGACTGAACAACAACAACAAAACCCATTCTGAAGAAGCTGCGGTGGCTCAAGTGGTTAAGACGCTGAACTGCAGGCTGTGGAAGGTCGGTAGTTCAGCAGTTTGAGACCCGAGTGTGCCACATGACGGAGTGAGCTCCCATCTCTAGTTCCAGCTCCTGCCAACCTAGCGGTTCGAAAGCAAGAAATTGCAAGTAGATAAATAGGGACCACTTCGGTGGGAAGGTAACAGCGTTCCGTGCGTCTTGGTGTTTAGTCATGCCGGCCACATGACTACGGAAACGTCTTCGGACAGCGCTGGCTCTTCGGCTTGGAAACGGAGATGAGCACCGCAACCCTAGAGTCGGACTCGACTGGCTTTCGAGCAAGGGAACCTTTACCTTTACCTATTCTGAAATCAGCAAGGAAATGCTACCAAGTGCAGAAATATATTTCGTGAGATACCGTTCAGTTTTATCCATTTTTAAAAATTCCCTCAGTTTAGTCTTGGCATTGCAACAGGGAATGTATAAGAGCTGCCAATTGACCAGTGGAGAACATTTGATGGAAGCCTGTAAGAACAGTCTCTGATTAGTAGAAGCAGATGAAGTTTTTCAAAGCCAGGAGAGCAAGGGTCTCCCCTGCTAACACCTATATAGCAAGCTACCGTTAAAGGCACAGAGACAGCGGGGAATTTGGTGATCTCAGCATGCAAAGTTTACGGTTCAGCAAAGTTACAGTGCTGAACTAGGATCTGGGAGGCCAGTCACTGCCTCTTTCTCTGAGCCTAACCTACCTCGCAGAGTTGTTGCTAGAGAAAAAAAAATTAAGGAGGGGGGGACGAGAACAGTGTTGTAAGTTTTGAGAGTCCTCACTGGGGAGAAAAGCTCGGACTGAGTGTGTCCTTTTGGCTTAGCAAGCAGTCTCCCTGGCCAGTAATGGTAATTTTGGCTTGCCTGGACATGCAAAAAGGGGGCTGATCAAACGCAAAAGTTAGCCTGAATGGATGGGGAGGGGCAGCAGCCGCCATGAATTCCAGGCCCCAGTTGGGTTGCTAATTTTTTACCTATAGTGCTTTAACTGCCACTAGCTCTGGAAGCATTCACAAGCGACACTGTTTTTATCTAGGTTATTAAAACGTTTCACCTGCAAATCAAACATCCATTAAAACCACAAGCGCCGGGTCTCTTTATAAGCCTGTGCCCCACACCTGTGGGGCAGTTGCGGCCTCCATATCCCCCCCCCGGCATTACAGTCTCCTTCAACTTATGCCACATGAATGGAACTAAGGCCTTTTGCCTTCACTCTCACCACTGGTCCAAGAAGATGAGAGGAGCCCTCTGGACCTGGCCAGATATCCACCCCGTCCAGCATCCTTCTTACCGAATGGGGAACAGTAGCAAACGCACTGGAAGATATAGCATTCAGTGAGATCTGAACACACTGGAAGAGGGCGCAGATGTGAATAAGACAGAATTCAAGAAGAATAACTGCAGAGTTCTACATCTGGGTAACAAAAATGAAAAGCACATGTACTGGATGGTGGATACACGTCTGGGTAGCAAGCAATGTTCCCTCTAAGCTGAGTGAGTGTGAGCTAGCTCACACATTTTTGTCTTTGCCCAGGAAGGATGGGCTCCAGAGCAAACAAATATATGCAGTAGCCAAATCAGCCGCTCACAACTTTAAAGCCAGTGGCTCACAAAGTAGAATTTTTGCTCACAGGGCTCCATAGGTTAGAGGGAGGATTGGTAGCAACATGTGTGAACAAGATCTTGGGGTAAAGGTGGACTAGGGCTGCCTAGTGGAGGCGGGTGGCGGGTAAACCCCCGCTTTGGAGGCCCGATTTCCGCCGCCGCGGAATCGGGCCCCGGGGGGAACCCCACCCCGGCGTGCGCGTCACCAGGAAGTGACGTTATGACACCAGGCACGCTGGGGGCGGGGCCACGACCATCCAAGGGGAAACTCTATGGTTTCCCCTCGAATGGACATGCCCCCGCCCCCAGCGTGCCCAGCATCATAATGTCACTTCCTGGTGATGTGCGTACGGCGCGCGCACGCTTTGCGCATGCGTGCTCCAGGATCCACCCAGGAGTCCCCTGCTGCGGAGGTAAGTTATACTTGGCAACCCTAGGGTGGACTGTAAGCTAAATATGAGCTGTCAGTGTGATGCGGTGGCAAAAAAGGCTAATGCGGTCTTGGGGTGCTTGTGGGGAATCAGTCCAAGTCCTACAAGGAAAGGCTGAGGGACTTGGGAACGTTGAGGGGGGACATGATTGCTCCCCTGAAGAATGTGAAAGGCTGTCCCTTAGAGGAGGGCAGGGAGTCGTTCTGTTGGCAGCAAAGGATAGGACTCACAATCATGGGTTTAAATTACAGGCGGAAAGATAATGCCTGGATATTAGGGAAAATCCCCCCCCCAGTAAGAGTAGTTCAGTAGTGCAATCAGCTGCCTCTGGAGGCGGTGAGCTCCCCCCTCACTGGCAGTCTTCAAGCAGCGGCTGGATGAGCACTTGTCAGGGATGCTCTAGGTCAGTGGTGGCGAACCTATGGCACGGGTGCCAGAGGTGGCACTCAGAGCCCTCTCTGTGGGCACGCGTGCCATGGCCCCAGCCAGGCCCAGACCATCATTAAAGTGTCGAATTCTCTGCAAAATAATTTTAAGTCAATGAAAACATTTGGGATTGCTTTCCTTACTTTGTTTGGATCATCTTAAGTTAACGTATGAGTGGTTTTTATCTCAAGTAAAGCCTCAGTATTCAGGTTAAATAGCCGTGTTGGCACTTTGCGATAAATAAGTGTGTTTTGGGTCGCAGTGTGGGCACTCGGTCTCTAAAAGGTTCGCCATCACTGCTCTAGGTTGATCCTGCACTACTGAGCAGGGGGTTGGACTAGATGGCTCGTATGGTCCCTTCCATGATTCTACTACTACACTCAGCCAAATGTCCTTGAGTGGCCTGCTGGCAGAGCATAGAACCCTAAACCTCCCTTTGGGTGCTTTTGGCAAGCGGTGCTGCGCGCACCTGAGTACAGAGTGGCGAATCGCTGCTTGGAGTTCGGGCGTGCGGCCAGGTCTCTCCCTCCCCTCCTGTGGGATTTGAGGGGCCCTCCGGCTGATTGGAGGGCCACATGCTCCCTGGATTGGCTGGAGGGCCCTTTGGATCTCACAGGAGGGGTGGCCATGGGTGGTCATTGTTGGGGACGGGGCTTGGGGGTGGGTGGGCTAAAGCCCTGAAAATTGGGGGAACTGGGGTCTAGCAACCTTAGCCAGGACCAACATCAGAGGCAGGCCCTGTTGTTGGACCTCCAGAGGAACTGGTTGAGGCCACTGTGTGAGACAGAATGCTGGACTAGATGGACCACTGGTCTGATCCAGCAGGGCTCGTCTTATGTTCTTATGTTCTTTCACTGTTGCCACCCTGCAAATGATATCCAGCTGCACACTGCCTTTTTAAACGGAGGTTCCATTATGCTCCTATTCTGTGTCTAACCCCTTCTTAAGTTGGGGTCCACTGTGGCAGTGAAGATGTATGTGAAAGGGTTGCAATGTTGACCTCTGTTAAGGAGGCATCTCTACCCCTTTGTGTACAACATTATTTAAGAAGGGGGAGATTGCAGGTGGGGGGAAAATAGCAATGCAGGCTTGGTTCCTCTTGTCGCTCGGCTGCTTTCTCCTTTCCTTGGGTTTCCATGTCATTTAACAGACATCTGGATGTTTCCAAGCCTAGTGTGATCCAAGCCCAACTGTGCCTGTTTCTCGTTTGGTTCTCATGTCAACTTTCGCCTTATCTTGCCAGGGATGGTACTTGGCAGCAGAGGAGGGGGATCCAAGAGCAACCAGAGGCACAGATCTTAACCACCCTGGTCCAGTTCTGCACAAGGCAAAAGGTGGAAGGGAGCAACCATTCCAAAGACATCTGTTAGCACACCATATTGTGTAGTGGGAGCCGCATGGATCGACGACAGACAACGACGTGGTGCATAGCACGCTTTATTAGGCACACAACAAGACAAAGAACAAACGGCCGGCGGGCCAACTATATACCCACCTGGGGACCACCCCCTGGTCACCATTGGTGGGTTTGAAACTCCCGCCATGGCTCCCATTGGTTCCCCAGTGGAGGGACTAGGATCCTAGTCCCCATTGTCTTCCCAGACTGAAGCTCGGGTATATGTGCTGACCCCCGGTGGCGGTCAGTGGACACAACACACCACCACTCTGGAGATTCTAGGGGGTGGAGCCAGAGAGGGGGAAGGGTTTGAGGGGAAGAGGGACTTCAGTGGGGTATAATGGCACGGAGTCCACCTTCTAAAGCAGCCGTTTTCTCCCAGTGAACGGATCCATGTTGCCTGGAGATCAGTTCTAATCTCAGGAGATCTCCAGCAGCCATCTGGAGCTTGTCAAACAAAATAGACACACCGTGAAAAATGGCAAAAATGGCAAATTATACAAACGATTGAATTTATGTAATGCAATTGATCTCTCGATTTCTATGTACCAACAATTCAACAATCTTTTAAAGGTAAAGGTAAAGGTCCCCTTGCTCGAAAGCCAGTCGAGTCCGACTCTAGGGTTGCGGTGCTCATCTCCGTTTCAAAGCCGAAGAGCCAGCGCTGTCCGAAGATGTTTCCGTGTTCATGTGGCCGGCATGACTCAACACCAAGGCGCACGGAACGCTGTTACCTTCCCACTGAAGTGGTCCCTATTTATCTACTTGCAATTTCTTGCTTTCGAACTGCTAGGTTGGCAGGAGCTGGAACTAGAGTCGGGAGCTCACTCCGTCATGCGGCAACACGGGTCTTGAACTGCTGAACTACTGACCTTCCACAGCCTGCAGTTCAGTGTCTTAACCACTTGAGCCACCACAGCTCTTTTAGTGTCCTTTATAAAATGCTGATGCAGTCACATTCATTCATTCAACACGTGAACATATATTCCAGCCATCAAATGATCTTGTCTATGTCAAGGTTTTGGCAATTATTGCTGTTTTGGAAACCTAGGACTGACTGCCCACCCTTAATTGGATACATCTTTGAAGCTTGGATTTCATGATTTCCCACGAAGAAGCTGGTGGCTGTTGGAATCGTGTTTGTGAACTTTGTGGATGCACAGAACGGAAGATAAGTCGGCTGACGACCTCTGTCACTTCCAGTTTTCAACAAGGTCAAATCATAGCAAGGACATTTGATTATTCATTGCAGGGCCTTTTTTGTAGAAAAAGCCCAGCAGGAACTCCTTAGCATAATAGGCCCCACCCAACAGCAGAAACTCATGAGGATTGGCTACATTAGGGGGGTGTGGCCTAACATACAAAGGAGTTCCTGCTACCAAAAAATCCGATAAACAAAGTAAACAGAATAAGAAGCAAAAGGTGGGTGTGGCTGGATGAGCACACTTCTGGTAACATGGGGGTGTGGCCTAATAGGCGAATGAGTGTCTGCTGTTGGTTGTGGCCTATTATGCTAAGGAGTTCCTGCTGGGCGTGGCCAACTTGGAAGCCAGCCGGAACTCCGTTCCTGTGCGTTCCTGCCCAAAAATAGCCCTGGGTAAATGTGTGTTTTGATTTTTGTTCTTCTTCTTTAAAATGTCAACAACAAAGCAAGGACCTCAGCCTATCAAATAGTGTAACCGAGTGGAGGTTGAAGGGTTAATCCCCCCCTTCCCTGCATGGATCCAAGGCAAACTGAAGCCTCGCGTCTTTGCAATTTACATTTTGTGGAGTGACCCAGACATGGTTCCATTTGAGACCAGAAGCACAGGTTTGGCTCACTGGTATCCCACCCCCCTCAGACAAAGGATGATAGACATCTTCTGAGGCTGTAATCACATGCATACCTATCTCTGAATAAGCCTACTGAACAACCATGGAACTTTTTTTAAAAATTAGTTTATTTACGTGTTTTCCAAAACAAAAATACCAAAACAACAATTCATAATACAAAGTATCCTTTGGAGATTTTTTACATATTTGTTTCCATTCATCTGCCTAATTTTTGCCATCTTTTTAAAACAAACTTTCATCTTTTGCCAACAGTATCATATTAAGTTTATCCATTTTTTAAATTTCCCTAATTTTTGTAAATAACCCTTCTCTATCTGGAATTTTTTCTGATTTCCAGCATTTCGCTAAGAGAATTCTGGAGCTAGTAAGAATATACCATATCACACATAGATCATTATATTTAATCCCTTCTGGTAAAATATTAAGGAGGTATACTTCTGGATCAAGCTTTAATTCTATTTCTACTATTTCTACTATTAGTTTTTGTATCGCTTTCCAAAATTTGGACAACTTCTCGCATCTCCACCAGATGTGGAAGTAGGAACCAATATTTTTCTTGCATCTCCAGCAGTTACCCGAGGCATTTTTATAACATTTTGCTACTTTATCTGGTGACCAATGCCACCTGTAGAGCCTTTCAAAAATGTTTTCTTTATAAGATGTAGCCTTTAATAATTTTATTGATTTCCACATTTTAGCCCGTTTTTCCATGTTTATATCATGGCCCAGATCTTTCGTCCACAACCTCATACATGGTTTTATTGTTTCTTCCTTCGTTTCTTCCTTTAAAAGGAAATTATACAGTTTTTGTATTAGTTTGTCTGCTGAAACAACCATGGAACTTCTGAGTAAATATCCACAGCCCTGTGCTTTGAAAGTCTTCGCCTGGGCCTCTTCAACACTGCAGCTGGGCCTGGCTTCATTTCGAAGGCAATGCCTTCATTCCAGCAACATCTTATCCTTGGCTGCCCGCCACCGGCTTTGGAGGCCAGGGCAGGTCACAACGAAATTTAATTATCATTGATGAATTTTTTGAATAGCAGTTCCAATAGATCAGCACGTGGCACGGGAATTGCCAGAGCAATGAATTGCTGCATTGTCGTCTCTCTTTTCCCACTGCCAGGGCATGCCCACTTAGGCACCTGTCCCTGCTTGCTGTCTTTGGGATGCCACGTCAGCGATTGGATAACATTTGGCAGGAAAGGATTTCCCAGGTAGGCCATCCGTAGCAATTCCTGGGGCTCCTTTGGCTGGCTCCAAGGCAAAGTATGGGTGGAACTTGGGGTTCATGTTAGAGGGAGGGACTGCTCCAGAACATTTCATGGGTCTCCATGACAGCCAGTTTGGTGTACTGGTTAAGAGTATGGACTCTGATCTGGGAGAGCCTGGTTTGATTCCCCAGTTCTCCGCATGCAGCTGCTGGCTTGACCTTGGGTCAGTCACAAGTTCTCTCAGAGCTGTGCTCTCAAGAGCAGTCCTCAAAAAAGCCCTCTCAGCCTCATGTAAATGTTGTGTCTGTTGTGGGGAGGGGAAGGGAAAGGAGATTGTAAAGTGCTCTGAGCCTCCGAGTGAAGGGCGGGGTACAAATCCAATCTCCTCCTCCAAGATCTTAATCTGTCTTTATAATCATTACAACCAATCAGTTTCTGCCACTGACAGCTTTTGCAGCAATTACACTTTTGACAAATTGCAATATTCTGCCCACCGCAATTCTGATAACAGTCCCCAGCTAAAATCTCATCACCTCCCCACATGTTTTTACGAAAGCCCAGGCTTCAGAGTGTTTTGCCATGAGCTGCATCCTTCCTTCTTTACTCCCACTGTCTGCTCTCCGTCCATGTCCCTGAAATGCTTTTTATATGTTGTGATCCTGCTCGGCAGCTTAACCAGCAAATTATTAAAGTATGTGTGAAACTGGCATGGTCTTTCTGGGGATGGGGGGCGGGGGAGGAAGGGTGCAAGGAAGACAGAAACTGAAAGAAGAAGAAGAAGAAGAGATTGGATTTATACCCCGCCCTTCACTTGGAAGCAGCTGCGGTGGCTCAAGTAGTTAAGACGTTGAATTGCAGACTGTGGAAGGTCGGTAGTTCAGCAGTTCAAGACCCGGGTGCCGCATGATGGAGTGAGCTCCCATCTCTAGTTCCAGCTCCTGCCAACCTAGCAGTTCGAAAGCAAGAAATTGCAAGTAGATAAATAGGTACCACTTCGGTGGGAAGGTAACAGCGTTCCGTGCGCCTTTGTGTTTAGTCATGCCGGCCACATGACCACGGAAACGTCTTCGGACAGCGCTGGCTCTTCGGCTTGAAAATGGAGATGAGCACCGCAACCCTAGAGTCGGATGCGACTGGCTTTCGAGCAAGGGAACCTTTACCTTTACCTTCACTTGGAGTCTCAGAGTGGCTTACAAACTCCTTTCCCTTCCCCTCCCCACAACAGACGCCCTGTGAGGTGGGTGGGGCTGAGAGAACTCTGACAGAAACTGCTCTTTTTTCAAGGACAGCTGTGCCAGAGCTTGTGACTGACCCAAGGTCACATCAGCAGGTGCACGTGGAGGAGTGGGGAATCAAACCCGGTTCTCCCAGATTAGAGTCCGTGCACTTAACCACTACACCAAACTGGCTCTCTTTTTTGTTTTTGAAAAAAAAGGTTTGTTTTCAAAAGAGATTTAGGGTGTTACCAGAACTACATATTTTTGAAGTCACACTGAATACTCTCCAGATTTGATTTCCGGGTAAAACAATTAGAAGCTCTGGTGGGGAACACATTTGTCCCAAGAAGCATTTATGAGATTGTGTAAATATTCAGTTTTGCGTTCTCAGCTCATTTATTCCTGCCCCCCCCCAGTCACCTGTTGAATCCCATCCTATTAGGGGCCTTTACATTGAATGGGACGACACCCAGTTGCTATGTATCCAATCAGATTTGGCTACACAATGATGTCACTGAAGGCGAAGTGGAGTTAGTGAGGGCAAGTGAAAGCAAAGCAAATGAATGTGAAGATTTCCTCAGTGAGTAACACAAACTCACGGGAAAGGGGAGTTATGTGTGTTTTTAATTTTGCCAAACATATTCATGAAAAACTGAGATTTTTTGCCATGTTAGGGACCACTGATTAAGTACACTTACACTCCTATAAACAACAAGGGGGGTGCCAAGCCAACCATGCATTAATCTAGCGACAGGTTTCAGAATAACCAATAATAGCATGGGCAGGATAATCCAACTAAAGGTAAAGGTTCCCTTGCTCGAAAGCCAGTCGAATCCGACTCTAGGGTTGCGGTGCTCATCTCCGTTTCCAAGCCGAAGAGCCAGCGCTGTCCGAAGACGTTTCCGTGGTCATGTGGCCGGCATGACTAAACACCAAGGCGCACGGAACGCTGTTACCTTCCCACCGAAGTGGTCCCTATTTATCTACTTGCAATGTCTTGCTTTCGAACTGCTAGGTTGGCAGGAGCTGGAACTAGAGACGGGCACTCACTCCGTCATGCAACACTCGGGTCTCGAACTGCTGACCTTCCACAGCCTGCAGTTTAGCGTCTTAACCACTTGAGCCACCGCATTAATAATCCAACTAAGGGATTATTAAAAGATGGTTCAGGCAACCCCTTTCTGTACTTTTATTCTAACACTTCATTTGGCAAGCTGTCAACCATAAGCATCTTTAGGACAGAGGCCCATTGTGTAAGACTGTTATGATTACCCATACTGGAACATTTCTCCTATGGAAGGGGGAAGGGGGAAGACTGAGTTAGCAGTCTACAGGAACACGGCCAGAGTGGTCAGTGAAAACACTGGGGCATCCCATCTACTTTATTTTTAATCAGAATTTGTAATTTAAGAAGCCCTGTTGGACCAGGCCAATGGCCCATCCAGTCCAACACTCTGTGTCACACAGCAGCCCAAACCCAGGTGCCATCAGGAGGTCCACCAGCGGGGCCAGCACTCCGGAAGCCCTCCCAATGTTGCCTCCCAAGCACCAAGGATACCGTATGGCATTCCATTTGAAAAACAGAGAGATCTGGAGAACAGAGTTACTGATCGCTATTAGCTACAGTAATAATAATAATAATGCTTTCAATTTATTGATCGCTCTTTCCCACATACCTGCGGGCTCAGAGCGATTTACAGTTACTCTTGAGACAGTTGGACTAACAATATTTGTGGGGATAGGGAAGACAAACATACAGCATTAATTACACACACATTGCAGCTAGCCGGGCTTCATCTGCGGGCTGGGTCAGTCGTGTTCCTACGGCATCTTGTCGGCTGGCTGATGACGTCTGGCTTCTTGATGTTGTGCAGCCACACACTGCCACCGCCTGGCCGACTCGCTCCACTGCAGGGAAGCCGACACAACTCTTTCGTCTTTCCCGTCGCCGGGCCTCAGAAGTTGCCTCGGCAGCTAACACCTTCCCGAAGGGAGGGGTGTGCCCACCCCCTTACGGGTGGTCCCCAATTTATCTACTCGCCGAAGCTTTCGAATCGCTGGGTAGACGATGAGCTAGGACAAGGCTTGGTTGCTCACACCAGCACGGGGCAGTTCAGATGTTATTGTTAAGCAGGGAAAAAATCCCCTGTGCCAACGCTCCCTCCAGTAGATAAATGGAACCTCCATATTCAAAGGCAGTTTGCCACAGAGTGCCAGATGCTGGGAGCTGTTACCCTCATGCCCCGTTTGAGGCATCTTCATTTCTAGAGACAACCAGCTTGCAGGCGGAAGCAGAGCCACCTACGAGAGCCTCTCAACTTAACTGATCCCAGACACAATGGAGAGATGTCTGCTTGCTGTCTCCCAGAGGGCTCACGGTAATTGAAAGCTGGAGACACTATTAAACTGGGTCCCAGAGAGGTATGCATAGCTGCTGTCTCGCCTATGGATCGTTGCCCTGCGGATGGCAGTCAAAATCCAAACACAGGGTGGCTCCTTCTTCGGAGCTGGGTGCAGGCAGGATGGAGGGGGTGCCTGGCCGCTTTATTTATTTGTTTGTTTGCCTACCAAAAGATCGCTATCTCTGGCCTCTCCTTGGTTTGAGGCAGCTAACAACCAGTAGATCCAAAACAAAAAAAAAACACCTGACAGGTAAAGTAACAGCCACAACGTGAGCATGCCAAAAGGCATTCCTAAGCAACAACAGCTACATAACACCCCACTACCTGGAAATGTCTCCATGCCCCCCAAAGCCCTCTGAAAACACATAACTTTTGCACCATCTTCAAATGGGTGACCAGCCGGGGGCTTTTCAGACTTCCCTGGGAAGCCCATCTCAAAGTATTGGAGCTAAAGCCAAACAGGCTCTGGATCTCACTGAAGAGGACACAGTCCGCCAAGTGGAAAGGACCAGCAAGAAAGTACTCAGAAGACTCAAGTGAGCCAGTATCCCTGGTGGCCGGATTTCTCGCAGTGGGGAACTAGAGGGGAGGGGCCCTGAGCCGGATCCAGGCAAACCGTCTCCTTGCAAGCTGGCAATTGTACCAGGTCTCTGACCAGCAGTCCCCTGCTTCACTTGACCCATTTGTTGACTGGGGATAGTTGTTGTTCAGTTGCACAGTCGAGTCCGACTCTTCTCGACCCCATGGACCAGCTCCCGCCAGGCCCTCCTGTCTTCCGCCGTCCTCTGAAGTTTGCTCAATTTCATGTTCGTTGCATCTATGACACTGTCTAACCATCTCATCCTTTGCCGTCCCCGTCTTCTTTGACCTTCAATCCTTCCCAGCATCAGGGTCTTCTCCAGTGAGTGCTCCCTTCTCATTTGGTGGCCAAAGTATTTGAGCTTCAGTTTCATTATCTGGCCTTCCAGGGAACAGTCAGGGTTGATTTCTTCTAGGATTGACTGATTTGATCTTCTTGCAGTCCAAGGGACTCTCAAGAGTCTTCTCCAGCACCATAGCTCAAAAGAATCTATTCTTCAGGGCTCGGCCTTCCTTATAGTCCAACTCTCGCAGCCATACATGACAACTGGGAATACCATTGCTTTGACCATGCGGACTTTTGTTGGCAGGGTGATGTCTCTACTTTTTATCATGCTGTTTAGGTTCGCCATCGCTTTCCTCCCAAGGAGCAGGCGTCTTTTAATTTCATGGCTGCTGTCACAGTCTGTGGTGATCTGGGATCCCAGGAACGTGAAGTCTGTCACTACTTCCACGACTTCCCCTTCTATTTGCCAAGGAGTGATGGGGCCGGATGCCATGGTCTTAGTTTTTTTGATGTTAAGCTTCAAGCCCACTTTTGCGCTCTCCTCTTTTACCCTGAGCAAGAGGCTCTTTAGGTCCTCTTCACTTTCTGCCATTAGAGTGGTATCGTCTGCATATCTGAGGCTGTTGATCTTTTCCCCAGCAATCTTAATTCCCGCTTGTGATTCATCCAGGCCAGCATTTCGCATGATGTACTCTGCATATATATTAAATAAGCAAGGCGACAATATACATCCTTGTCATACGCTTTTTCCCATGCTAAACCAATCAGTTGTTCCATATCCGGTTCTAACTGTCGCTTCTTGGCCCTTATACAGGTTTCTCAAGAGACATGTGAGGTGGTCTGGTACTCCCATCTCGATAGTTGGGAGTCTGTAAAAGATTTAGAATGTGAGATGCTTGTTGAGTCGAGGAAGGGGTGTTGTCTTCATCGGCCCCAATCTTGCCTTTGCATCTGTATTGGCTAAAAATGTAAAACATCCTCCTCAGAAATCGGAGCAGTCTTTCAAAACCCAGCTGCATCTGGACAATGTAGGGTTCCGTCAAAAATGTTTACGGAACATGGAAGTTGGGAGGGGCTGGGGGGGTGGAAATCAAAGGAGCCAACGAGGAAGATGGCAACCCAGACATCAAGGCAAGCTCGACTGTCATATCCCCCTGGGAAACGGAAGACGGGAACATAAGGACTCGTTTATTTTAAGTAAACTATAAATATGAGACTCCGAGGAAACTCATGCAAGAAATGAAAAGTTGGTCGGAATCCAGCGATTTCCTGAAGGCCTTCGACAAACATGTCTGATTGGATCTGGCAATTTCCCCCACCCGCCCATTGGTTAGGAGCGAGATAAATTTAATCCCTTCCAAATGGAAAGCAGACTCAATTGAAGGGGGGAAATCAAGAGACGAAACTTTGGAGGTTCTCGGCAGACGTTGTGATAGGATCAGTCAACATGTGGAGCTGGAAAAGGGGGCGCTTCCTCCCAGACTGATCAAAAGCAAATTGCAACCGGGCAAAAGGAATGTCCCCAGTTGCTGTCCCAGACTCTTGACTCATCTTAGAGATGCCAGGTGGAATTCACTGGCTGTAGTTTGAGGCACTTAGAGATGCCTTATGGAATTTGCTGGCTGTACTTTGAGACACTGGGGCTGAAACTTTCTTCTGTCTCTTGCCCTCTGGCCTGGAATCCTAAGGGCTGCCTGTGTTGGTTCAATAGAGAGCTGAAGTTGCGCTACGCATGCTCAAGAGCACCCTTGTTTTCAGGGGACATGTCATAGAAAAAGAGGTGCAGGAGCGCATTAGCATAACTCATTAGCATAACTCATTTGCATATGCCACACCCCCTGACATCACCGGAAGTGTGTCAGAAGGCAACACCCACTGTAACTTAACTGGCTGCCTCTTGCTCCTGCTGGCCCTTGGCTGCTGGGAGCAGGGGGCGGGGCTTGTTGCATGTGCCTGCCCCCTGGGCTCTTTACTGCCGGAGCTCCGCTCCTGTGCGCTCCCGCAGGAAATGACCCCTGCTTGTTTTAAAAACACTTGCAGAGGCCTTTTGCTATACTCAATACAGGATGTTCCCCTACTCTTATTTATTTATTTATGATTGCCGTCTCCGCCCCAAGGAGCTTCCAGTTCAAATCCAAAATAATTCAAATTACGCCAACAATCACTGTCATTCAAAAAAGGTGTAGGACTCAGATGAAATAGCAGAATTTTGTTTTGAAAGACGGCCGTGTCTATGATGGCCCTGGAGGGACGGCGTGCTTCAGTGGCTGATGTGTTGGACATGGAAAACAAAGATTAGAGGATGGCACATTTGTCGATTCACTTTTCTGCTTTCCTGAGATTCCTGCTTGCCTCTTGCTGGACCATACACAGAAATAAAGGCAAGGGTTACCGACTTTAATTTTCAAAAATTCTGAAATGACTAGCTGCCACCTGTTGTATATCCCCTCTCCTGAGGATGCCAGATAGTTTGAATCAGGGCTATTTTTGGGCAGGAACGCACAGGAACGGAGTTCCGGCTGGCTCCCGAGTTGGCCACGCCCAGCAG
>NW_015165352.1:115795-118843 GCF_001447785.1 Gekko japonicus
GCTAGGCTATCTATAGCATCTTGCTGGAAAGATATCTCCCCCCCTAACATTCAAACTTGGTACAAGAAGCTGTGGAATCAGTTCATTATGGAAAGCATCACTGATAAAGTTAACAGAAATAAAAGGAACGTTGTACATTTTGGGTTCGAAGCTAAATGGTGGCCAATTTTAGAAGCTCTATCAGACAAAAAATTTATCTCAGCATCCTGGGATAACTATGTTAAATGGTTGTGAGGATTTTTTATGGTTCAAATAAAGTATAGTAAGTAGGCTTTGGTAAAACTTGATTTGTGGGTAGTACTTTGTGTTTAATATGGTTAGATATATCATTGAATGTCTACAGATATTCTTGAGGGCAGAAGACACTTGGTTGTATCTAAAGCAACAAGCAGTACAGGCATCAATTACAAATTGAGGCTAAAATAAGTTACTTTGTTCAAAGATTTATTGAAGAATGTATCATTCTTTAAAGCTCACTTTTTTATGTAATTAGTGTGTTGGTTTGAATGTATAACTGTTCTTATGACCTTTATGTATATTTTTATTGTTATATTTGTTTTATTGTTTTAATCCTACCAATAAAATGTTAATGAGAAGGAAAAAAATTAAAAAAAAGGTGGGTGTGGCTGAATGAGCACACTTCTGGTAACATGGGGGTGCGGCCTAATGTGCTATGCTGTCAGGGGTGTGGCCTAATATGCTAATGAGTTTCTGCTGTTGGGTGTGGCCTATTAGGCTAATGAGCTCCTGCTGGGCTTTTTCTACAAAAAGAGCACTGGTTTGCATCTTACAGGAAGTAAGGAAATAACAGCACCCACTTCAACTTAAAAACAATTAAGAACATAAGAAGAGCCCTGATGGATCAGACCATCGAATCCAACATCTAGTCTTATACGGTGGCCAATCAGCTCCTCTGGAGGTCCAACAAGAGGGCATAGAGGCTGAGGCCTTCCCCTGATGTTGCCTCCTGGCACCCGGATTCAGAGACTTACTGCTTCTTCTTTTTTTCCCAATAAGTGTTTTTTATTTTGAACAATATATACAACAGTACATTCATAACATATATTGACGCTATGAAATAATCAACTTTCTCAACCCTTAAGAGCCCTTTTAAAAATATAACAGATCTTTGTAATAAGAGTTGTTTGGAATCACTTCTTCTTCTGCTAGATAGTTCACCACTGGGGACCAAATTGCTTGAAAACTTTTTTGGTGAGAGACAATTTTACCATATATAAAGTGCTCCCAAAGTTTGTTTTGCCAACATTGGAGAGTAGGTTGATTTTTGTTCTTCCAATACTGGGCTATAGTTATGCGTGCAATAGCTAATAATGTTGCTATTAATGTTCTAGTGACTTTTCTTTCACAGGTATCTGGGATGACATCCAACAAGACCGTTTCAGGTAGAAAAGGTAAGTTGATTCCCGTGATTTTGTGAATTTGTTGTACAATTTGTGTCCACTCTGCTGGAAAAAATGTGGGAAGACTGGAGATTTTATACACTGTTGGTGGTCCTGTCCCTCATCTCAACAGTTCTAGAGACTGACTGCTTCTGAACGTGAATATTCCCTTTAGTCACCATGGCTAGTAGCCACAGATAGACCTATTCTCCCTGAATCTATCTAACCCCCCTTAAAGCGGTCTATGCCTGTTAAAACATGTGCAACGTAATCAGCCCTGGTATCTCTCTGTAAGGCTTTTAAGATTCCTCTTGCTGGATCCGAAGATAAAAGGTCAATTTAATCTAACAGTCGGCAGCTCCTTAGAAGTTCATCAACACAGCATGATGGGCATAGTAATCCTCTCTGACCAGCTTCTGGTCATCAGAGATATACTGCCTCTGAATGTGGAGGTTCCTTTTAAAGTTATCATCACTAGAAACCATTGGTGGAACTATGCTCCATGAATTTGTCTCATCCTTTTAAAAAGGTAGCTTTGGCTCGTGTCAGGGTTGCCAGCTCCAGGCTGAGAATACCTGGAGATTTTGGGGGCGGAGCCTGAGGAGGCGGGATTAGGGAGGGGAGGGACTTCGGTGAGTCATCATGCCATAGAGTCTGCTCTCCAGAGCAGCCATTTTCTCCAGGTGGACTGATCCCTGTCACCCGGAGATCAGTTGTAATCCCAGGAGATCTCCTGCCACCCCCTGGAGGTTGGCAGCTCTACCTAATGACCATCACACCCTGTGGCTGAAAGGGAACAATTTTATGCAGGGCTCTTTTTGTAGAAAAAGCCCAGCAGGAACTCATTAGTGTAATAGGCCACACCCAACAGCAGAAACTCATTAGCATATTGGGCCACACCCCTGACAATGGAGCTCATTAGCAAATAGGCAGCACCCCCATGCCGCGCTGCGTGCCCGGCGGTGGCGGGGGACAGAGCAAAGCCGGCCCTTGGACAGGCCGGGGAAGGAACGGGGAGGCATTTAAATGTCTCCCTAATCCTTCCAGGACCCCCTTGCCCCTCTCATCTTGGAGTCATTAGGGAGTCACTCTCCAGGCCTTCCCTCTGTAGCCAGGCACGCAGAGGTTTTGGCTGTAGTGGGCGTGGCCAACTCTGAAGCCAGCCGGAACTCCGTTCCTGTGCGTTCCTGCCCAATAATAGCCCTGATTTTTTGTATAAATTGAAGGCTTAGTTCTTAGAGCCAGACTAGATGGGATGGCATCCACAGGTCTGAACAGTAGATGTCACCACAATGTTAAAGTGTTTTAAAAATGCCCACAGTGCAGTGGGCTGAGGGGCTCTTTGTTTTCCCCCTCAACTGCCAAAATGGCAGCACCCCTCCCCTCAACCATTTCGGCACTTAAAAAGACTCCCGGGGCGGGGGGCAGCACCTCAGCCCACTGTGCTGGAGCCCCATGGCATTTTTAAAGCACTTTAAAATGGCAGCAGTGCCCATGGGTCAAACCTGTGGATGCATCATGTCTAATTTGGCCCTCAGTTGGGTGGTAAGCCTCATCTGGGTGGGACCTCATATGACTGGCTTGTAAAGAATTTCCTACACCCAGGGGTCATTTCCTGCAGGCGCGCACAGGAGCGGCGCTCCAGGAG
>NW_015165352.1:119027-126735 GCF_001447785.1 Gekko japonicus
TGTGAGGGCAGACGCGCACTGCCCCCCCCCCCCAACAGCTAGCAATCCAAAACAGTCCAGTGGAGCCTGAGCGGTGGGTGTTGCCTTCTGACACACTTCCTGTGTGTGGCATATGCAAATAAGTCATGCTAATGAGTTATGCTAATGAGCTCCTGCACCTCTTTTTTCTGCGAAATGGCCCCTGCCTACAGCAGAAAAAGTAAGATGCCGGGGTACAGGCTAGCCTACACTCTTCACGTTGACAAGCTTCTTTTGTAAGTGCACAGCACTATATTTTTGTGTGGATGAGCATGATACACTTGGCCTGTTTCATAATGGCAGAATACATCCTTTGAATAAAGAATAACATGAATCGCACATGGATGCACGTATTAAGCCCAGGAATTGCCAAGTCCAGAGTCATTTTTTTGGAGTGGGGCCTCGGAAAACAGGTTCCTGTTATTCTGATGTCCAAGTTGGCACAAAGATGTTGTCTTATATAACCTGATAAGTCAATGCATAAGCAATGAAAGCAGACTGCGCCAAATAGGACAGAAATGAAAGCGTGTGGGCTTGATGGGGGTCCATTCACTACCTGCTTGTGTTTGCAGTGGGGCCGCCTTTCTCTAGATGACCTGGCAAACAGAGAGGTAGGGTGCTGTAGTGGTTAGAGTATGGGAAGGGGCGCCAGGGCTCTTTTTGTAGAAAAAGCCCAGCAGGAACTCAATAGCATAATAGGCCACACCCAACAGCAGGAACTCATTAGCATATTGGGCCACACCCCTGACACCACAGATCATTAGCACATTAGGCCGCACCCCCATGTTACCAGAAGTGTGGTCATCCAGCCACACCCACCTTTTGCTTCTTATTCTGTTTACCTTGTTTGTTGTCAAAACCCAGGGCCTTTTTTTGTAGCAGGAACTCCTTTGCATGTTAGGCCACACACCCCTAATGTAGCCAATCCTAATGAGTGTCTGCTTTTGGGTGTGGCCTATTATGCTAATGAGTCCCTGCTGGGCGTGGCCAACTCGGGAGCCAGCCCGAACTCCGTTCCTGTGCGTTCCTACCCCTGTGAGAAGAGCTCTGTAAGCTCTTGGAGGATTGGCTACATTAGGGGTGTGTCGCCTAATATGCAAAGGAGTTCCTGCTACAAAAAGAGCCCCAAGACATGGTTCAAATCCCCACTCAGCTGTGTGACTGGGTAACCTCGGCCCAGTCATACTCTCTAGGGTTGTCAGGTCCCCTTGTCAATCTGGTGGGGGGATTTGGAGGCATTCTGGGGGTGATCGGGGACGTCATGCGACAGCCCCGACACAATGACATCACCCTGAAGTGACATCATTGTGATGCTGGGGGCGACACTCTGGTTTTTGGGTGAAACTCTATGGTACATTTGCCCTCAAACCACATGCTTTCATTTCTGTCCTTTTTGGCGCTGCTGCCTTGAATATTTCATCACAGTTCTTAATGATAATCAGAGGTCATTTTGGGGGGGATCGCGGGGGATCGCAGTTCCCCCCGGGTGAGGTATGGGGGTGGGGCATACGACGAAGCCCCGCCCCCTGCTTCCAGCCGCCCCGCTTCCGGCCCTCATTCAGCCAGGAGGAGGCAGGAGAAGAGGGAGGGTAAGTTGCTTCCTCCCTGCCTCTCCCCACCCCTGCCTGCCTGGGGCCAGGGAGGGCCTTCGCGGGGCTTCCTTGCACTCCCGCCGGCCTTGCAGGTCCACCGCCGGGCCCTTCATGGGGCTCGGCAGTGGAGTTGCAAGGCCAGCGGCCGGGACCGTTGGGGGCGGGGTGTGTGGCCTTATGACACACTTCCGGTGATGTCAGGGGGTGTGGCATATGCTAATGAGTTATGCTAATGAGTTCCCCTAGCTCTTTTTCTATGAAACGACCCCTGATGATAATCATGCCAAAAGACATCAGCTCGCCTGGTCCACTCATACAAGGGAATAAGACAGCAGAACCCTGAGGGAGGAGAATGGACTTTGCTGTTTCAGACAGGAGGTGGTGGGTACCACCTTTCTCCCTTTACCACCTCAGGTCTCTGCCTGCTCATTCTCTTGCCTCTATGAACTAGGCCTCAGATGGGGTACGGTCAGTGGGACAGGGACCACCAGGGGTTGCCAGCAGGCCTGGAGAAAACAAAAATTAAATAGAGGCTCAGCTTTTCCAGGCATGGAGGTAAACGTACCTCACCTGGTCAGCTGCATCCCATCCAGTCTCTGTTGAAAAGACTGGGCATTTCTCTCCCCTCCAGGCAGTTGGCAACCCTAAACCGGGTTCCTGAATCGGGGGTGACACTAACTGAGCTGTGCATATTCAGGGCTGTGGGAACACGGCACAAAGCGCACCAAATATGTCCTCCTGCAAGCAGAGGCCCATTCCAAAAAGCACACCAAAAATGTACTCCTGCATGCAGAAGCCAAGAACGTCCAGCTTTCGTTTTAAAATAAACAACAAGTTTACTATTATTGTGGCGATCAGAATAGCTTGGGAAGATATGCTTTAAAGCAAGCAAGAATGATTCAGCACCAGTAATATCAGTGCTTCAGCAATAAAACGATTTTTCTACAGTAGAGGTCAATGCTCCCTCTAAGCTGTGGAGTTCTTGTGAGCAAAAATTCTACTTTGTGAGCTACTGGCATTAAAGTCGTGAGCGAGCGATTTGGCTGCTGCATCAATGAGTCTGCTCTGGAGCCATCCTTCCTGAGCTAAGACAAAAATGTGTGAGCCGGAGGCTAAAAAACTGTGAGCTAGCTCACACTAACTCAGCTTAGAGGGAACACTGGTAGAGGTAATCAATTTGTACCAGCTGCTTTAAAAATCTTTAATGCTAAAGTGATCTCACAACTATTGTATGGCATCCCGATATGGATCAGAGCTCTTGACAGTGCCACCGATTGTGTCCAGTCCAAATTCCTACGTAAAGTTTTGGGCTTGTCAAAGTGTGTCCCATATGCAGTTCTTTGCTTAGAAACAGGTCTGAATCTAGTCGAAACCAGAGCATGGCTTATGACGTTTAAATATTGGCTATGTCTACATTATAATTCTGACCCAGGGAGCCTCATATATCAAATGATCTCAGAGTCTAACATGTCAAACTGACTAACATATATTGAGGAAAAAATTAGGGCACGGGCAATGCTCCCTCTAAGCAGTGGAGCCTTGTGAGCAAAAATTCTACTTTGCGAGCTACTGGCCTTAAAGTTGTGAGTGAGTGATTGGGCTGCTGCATAAATTAGTTTGCTCTGGAGCCGTCCTTCCTGAGCTAAGACAAAAAATGTGTGAGCCAGAGGCAAAAAACTGTGAGCTAGCTCACATTAACTCAGCTTAGAGGGAACGCTGGCCACGGGTATATTTTTGGATTCACTGACTATGCTCCCATCAGCGGGTACATTCCAATTCATCAAACAGAGAACATAAGAACATAAGAGACGCCAATGTTGGATCAGGCCAAAGGCCCATCCAGTCCAACACTCTGTGTCACACAGTGGCCAGAAATACCAGTGCCATCAGGAGGTCCACCAGTGGGGCCAGGACATTAGAAGCCCTCCCACTGTTGACCCCCCCCCCAAGCACCAAGAAGACAGAGCATCACTTGCCCCAGAGCCCCTATCTATACCTTGTGGCTAAGAGCCACTGATGGACCTCTGCTCCAAATTCTTATCTAATTCTCTTTTGAAGCCGTCCATGCTTGTAGCCGCCACCACCTCCTGTGGCAGTGAATTCCATGTGTTAATCACTCTGACTTGACTTGATTTGACTTGATTCAGCACCAGAACAGATGGTGTATTCGAACCTGAGATCTCTGCAATGACCATATTCACAGGGAATATGCACAGTTGAGTTGCACAGTCGAGTGACTCTTCGCGACCCCATGGACCACATCATGCCAGGCCCTCCCGTCCTCCACTGCTCTCTGGAGTCTGCTCAATTTCATATTCGTTGCATCGATAACACTGTCTAACCATCTCATCCTTTGCTGTTTGGTGTAGTAGTTAAGTGCACGGACTCTAATCTGGAAGAACCGGGTTTGATTCCCCGTTCCTCCACACACAGCTGCTGGATAAGCTTGGGCAAGCCATATTTCTACCAGAGCTGTTCTTGAAAGAGCAGTTTCTCTCAGAGGTCTTTCAGCCCCACCTACCTCACAGGGTGTCTGTTGTGGGGAGGGGAAGGGAAAGGAGTTTGTAAGCTTCTCTGAGACTCCGAGTGAAGGGTGGGGTATAAATCCAATCTCTTTCTCTCCTTCTTCTCCTTCTCCTCCTCCTCCTCCTCCTCCTCCTCCACCTCCTTCATTTACCTTCAATCTTTTCCAGCATCAGAGTCTTCTCCAGGGAGTGCTCCCTTCTCATTTGGTGGCCAAAGGATTTGAGCTTCAGCTTCTGTATCTGGCCTTCCAGGGAACAGTCAGGGTTGATTTCCTTTAGGGTTGACTGATTTGATCTCTTTGCAGTCCAAGGGACTCTCAAGAGTCTTCTTCAGCACCATAGTTCAAAAGAATTTATTCTTCAGTTCTTGGCCTTCCTTATGGCCATACATTACTGCTGGGAGTACCATTGCTTTGACCATATGGACTTTTGTTGGCAGGGTGATGTCTCTACTTTTTATTATGCTGTCTAGGTTTGCCATAGCTGTCCTCCCAAGGAGCAGGCGTCTTTTAATTTCATGGCTGCAGTCACCATCAGCAGTGATCTTGGATCCCAGGAACATGAAGTCTGTCACTGCTTCCATGACTTCCCCTTCTATTTGCCAAGGAGTGATGGGGCTAGATGCCATGAGCTTAATTTTTTGATGTTGAGTTTCAAGCCAACTTTTGCGCTCTCCTCTTTCACTTTCAGCAAGAGTCTCTTTAGGTCCTCTTCACTTTCAATGTTCAGTCTTGTCATCTCATTTTTGACCACGTCCAGATTACCTTGATTCATAGATCTTACATTCCAGGTTCCTATGCAGTATTGTTTTTTGCAGCATCGGACTTTCCTTTCACTGTCAGGCACATCCACAGCTGAACGTCCTTTCGGCTTTGGCCCAGCCGCTTCATTCTTTCTGTGGTCACTTTGTACTTCCCCTGTGCTCTTCCCCAGTAGCATATTGGATACCTTCTGACCTGAGGGGCTCATCTTCCGGCGTCATATATTTTAGCCTTTTGTTACTGTCCATGGGGTTTTCTTGGCAAAGATACTGGAGTGGGTTGCCATTTCCTTCTCCAGTGGATCGCGTTTTGTCTGAGTTGTCCGCTGTGGCCTGTCCATCCTGGGTGGCCCTCCACGGCATAGCCCACAGCCTCATCGAACCACGCAAGCCCCCTCGCCGCATCAAGGTAGTGGTTCATGAGAGGGTTCAAGGTGTATGGGTAGATAAATAACTTAAAATGCTGTATAGAGTTTACCACATGGATGTGTGCGAAAGGTGAAAATAATCTTTCTCTACAGAAAGGGACATATTGAAGAATAAGAGTTGGTCAGGTTATGAGGTAAAAGTGGCACAGTTTTGATTCCGGAAGCGATTTTTAAGGTTACAAAGTAGGTAGGCCAAGATGTGGAGAATGTTTTAGTTTTGTTTTTCAGATCTCTTTGATTTGGAGGTTAAAATGGACCCTAAGATAAATGCCTGTCTTTGAGCAGTGTTAACAGACACGTCACTAGGATGACACAAGAGAAAACTGTGACCAATCACATATTTGATCCTTTGCAGTGACCAATCACATATTTTATCCTCTCCTTCCTCCAAGGAGTCCAGGGTGGTGTACACAGGGGTCATTTCCTGTGGGAGCGCACAGGAGCGGAGCTCTGATAGTAAGGAGCCCAGGGGGTGGGCACATGCAACAAGCCCCGCCCCCTGATCCCAGCAGCCCTCAGTTGGGCCACGAGGAGCAAGAAGCAGCCAGGTAAGTTGCAGAGCCCCCCCCCCCGGCCTCCCTTCAGGTATAAGCTCTCCCTCCTCTGTGAGGACAGATCTGCACGTTCCCCCCCCCATAGCTAGCAATCCAAAACAGTCCAGTGGAGCCTGACTGGTGGGTGTTGCCTTCTGACACACATCAGTTGATGTCAGGGGGTGTGGCATATGCAAATAAGTTATGCTAATGAGCCCCTGCACCTCTTTTTCTACGAAATGACCCCTGGGTGTACATGGCTCTTCCATACTAACCTCACAACTCTGTGAGGTATGTAAGGCTGAGGGAGAGTAACTGGCCCCAGGTTACCCAGTAACAGTTCATGGTTCTCCATATTAGGCTGAAAGAAGGTGGTTTGCCCCAGGTCACTCAGTAAAGTGTCATGGTTATCTCCACATCGATTTTATCCTCACAACAACCCCATGAGG
Source organism: Gekko japonicus (assembly GCF_001447785.1). Classification (NCBI taxonomy): domain Eukaryota; kingdom Metazoa; phylum Chordata; class Lepidosauria; order Squamata; family Gekkonidae; genus Gekko; species Gekko japonicus. Next base: position 125,333 of record NW_015165352.1, read on the forward strand.
TAGATTAGGCTGAAAGGTAGTGGCTGGCCCCAGGTAGGCTTGCCAACTTCCAGGTGGTACATGGAGATTTCCTGTTATTACAATTGATTTCCAGGTGACAGAGATCAGTTCCCCCTAGAGAAAATGGCTGCTTTGGAGGGTGGACTCTATGGCATTATACCCTGCTGAGGCCCCTCTTCTCCCCAAACCCTGCCCTTTGCAGGATCCACTCTCAAACCTCCGGGTATTTTCCAAACCAGGGCTGTCAGCCTGGCCCCAGGTCACTCAGCAAAGTTTGATGGTCTACCTTTCCTCCATTTTATCTTCACAGCCCCTGTGAGGTAGGTTAAGGTTGAGCGATTGTGACTGGCCCAAAGTCACCTCAGGCTGTGGTCACATAAGCAGACCGCACTGATACAGCTGTGTTGCCTTTGCATCTTTAAAGAGCGTGATTAGACAACAACATCCACTCTCCATGCCCCAGTCGTAGGCACCTGGGTCCATCCCATCCCGGAAGCGGAGTTTGCCGACACTGGGGAAAGTCCAGTCTTTATGTAGGTCAGCGCTTCCACTCTGCTTTTCCCAACGTCTGAAACCCCCCCATCGTGAATGGATGCCTGATGGGAAGTATGAGCAGTCATTCCATCTCAATGAGGGGTGGGTGCCCAATAGGGATGTGCACATAAGCACATATGAGCATAAGCGACCCCCATTGCCAGCAAGGGCCGCGCTCCGTGGTTGAGGCACTGGTAACGTGGATGCTTCAGTGCAGGACCGGTGTGTGGAGGAGCCGCTTCAGAATGTGTTGTCTGGTCACCCCTTCCTGCGATGATGTAAATTGCCACAAACCGCTAGATTGTGCCAACCCTCCAGTGTGACCACTGCCTCAGTGAGCTTCTTAGATGAGCAGGAATTTGAGCCCAGCTCTCTCTGGACCTACTTAAGAACATAAGAACATAAGAGACACCAATGTTGGATCAGGCCAAAGGCCCATCCAGTCCAACACTCTGTGTCACACAGTGGCCAGAAATACCAGGTGCCATCAGGAGGTCCACCAGTGGGGCCAGGACATTAGAAGCCCTCCCACTGTTGCCCCCCCCCCCCACAAGCACCAAGAAGACAGAGCATCACTTGCCCCAGAGTCCCTATCTATACCTTGTGGCTAATAGCCACTGATGGACCTCTGCTCCATATGCTTATCTAATTCCCTTTTGAAGCCGTCCATGCTTGTAGTCCATACTTATCATACCACACTGGGTCTTCCATTACACCTTTGCTGAATTTTGGTTGGGAGGATGTTTTGTTCATAATCTTTTATGTAGAAAGCAAAGCTGCCGGAATTGATGTGGTGGAGAGCAGAAAAGATGACCCAGGCTTTAGAGTGCATCGTGACTAATGAGAAACAAGCAAAGAATTTGGGGATA
>NW_015165353.1:0-34060 GCF_001447785.1 Gekko japonicus
ACTAGCTCAGCTTAGAGGGAACACTAGTCCTAATGGTCGCTGGAGTGAGAATCTCAGGGAGGATGGATTAATGGAGCAGAGTGTGGTCAAAGGCTGGAATGTAAACCCCATTTGAAAGACTGTGTATGTTGGAATGCCACTTGTTTGAAGTTCATGGTGGGGGCAGCAAGCGCCTTTTGTACATTGTTGGTCTCTCAGGAGCATCTGGTTAGCCAGTATAGAATATGGAATGCTGAACTGGGTGGGTGCCAAGGCCATAGTTTATCTAGGGAGCCGAAAAACCTTGGGCCAGCCTTGGTTTGGTCACTATTCCAACCAGGCCCAAAAGGTTGGGATCTGCTGATCTAGGAGACCATGGCACCATATGTGATAGCTGCAGAAAAGACAGCCTTTGAATCTTTTGCTCTGTCTCTGTTTGGACTGATGTTTGTTTCAGTTTACTAGTCTGTGCCTGAAGAGAAGAAATGTAGTTCTCTTGCTGGTTGTTGTGCTGATTGACTTTGAAACTGGGATTAGGGGAGATCTTCACTGGCAGAGAGCAACTAAATTCCCCAAGAATTAAGCAGCATTCCTAGCTTTACACCTACTCTAGAAATAGAGTTGCCAGGTCCTTTGGCCACTGGTGGGGGAAAAAGTGCAGAAAAGGGCATCTCGAATGATAAAAGGGTTGGAACACTTTCCCTATGAGAAAGGTTAAGGCGCTTAGGGCTCTTTATCTTGGAGAAACGACGACTGAGGTGTGACATGATTGAGGTTTATAAGATTATGCATGGGAAAGAGCAGGTAGAGAAAGAGGTACTTTTCTCCCTTTCTCACAACACAAGAACTCGTGGGCACTCCATGAAATTGCTGAGCGGTCGAGTTAGAACGGATAAAAGGAAGTACTTCTTCACCCAAAGAGTGATTAACACTTGGAATTCACTGCCACAGGAAGTGGTGGCGGCTACAAGCATGGACGGCTTCAAAAGGGAATTAGATAAGCATATGGAGCAGAGGTCCATCAGTGGCTATTAGCCACAAGGTATAGATAGGGGCTCTGGGGCAAGTGATGCTCTGTCTTGTTGGTGCTCGGGGGGGGGGGTCAACAGTGGGAGGGCTTCTAATGTCCTGGCCCCACTGGTGGACCTCCTGATGGCACTGGTATTTCTGGCCACTGTGTGACACAGAGTGTTGGACTGGATGGGCCTTTGGCCTGATCCAACTTTGGCATTTCTTATGTTCTTATGGGGGATAGGGGGTAGGGTTGCCAGATCTAACTTGGGATACTCCTGGAGATTTGGGGGCGGAGCCTGGGGAGGACAGGGACCTCAGTGGGGCACAATGCCATTTAGTCCACCCCCCAAAGCTTCAGTTTTCTCCAGGGGAACTGATCTCAGTAGTCTGGGGATGAGGTGGAATTTTGGGGGATCCCTAGGCCTCACCAGTCCAAAAATTTGTAAATGGCTTTGTGTGACCATGCTGATCTTTGCTTAGTACTCTCAGGTGACTATTTAGAATAATAACACTTTGGTGTAGTGGTTAAGTGTGCGGACTCTAATCTGGGAGAACTGGATTTGATTCCCCACTCCTCCACTTGCACCTGCTGGATGACCTTGGGCAAGCCATAGTTCTGTCAGAGATATTCTTGAAAAAGAGCAGTTTCTGTCAGAGCTCTCTCAGCCCCACCTACCTCACAGGGTGTCTGTTGTGGGGAGGGGAAGGGAAAGGAGTTTGTAAGCCGCTCTGAGACTCCTTTGGGTAGTGAAGGGCGGAGTGTAAATCCAATCTCTTCTTCTCTTCTTCTTCCTCTAACAGTAACTTCCTTTAGTTTGCAAAATCTGAATATAGAATGAGGTTAACAGGAAACAGCCCTCAGGATTTTCTGCCTGTCTAAAATAGAAACCTGAGATTGGGATTTTGGCTTGACTGTGCAAATTACGTATTCACATGAATATACATGAAACTGCCTTATATTGAATCAGACAATTGGTTTGTTAAGGTGAGTATTGTCTACTCAGACTGGCAGTGGCTCTGCAGGGTTTCAGGCGGAGGTCTTCTTCATCTTCTTGTTCTTCTTTAATTAGCATTTTATTGTTTTAAACTGATAAGCATTACACATTAAAAAGCCAGTAAAATATAATCCAGCAATGAAAGCAAGTAATCAGTAACAATTTCTATGTCTATGTTTTCACAGGATTAGCATAGAATGGTCAGTATTAGGAGGGAATAACCTTTAACAAGAGTTACAAAAGGTGACTCATATCTGTAGATGTAGAGTTACAGAGACATCGTGAGGTGGAGGCCTTCTTGATTTGCAGCTGGAGGTTGTCCACCAGAGCAATAAATGCCATCTCAGCACCAAAACCAGTTCTGAAGCCAGGCTGAAATGTATCAAGGGCAGATAACCCTCACTCACGCACCGCACAGCTTTGCAAAAGCCACAGCGTGGACCATATGAACCTCCTGGGAGGGTCATGGACTCGTGGGAGGTCCATGTTGGTGGGATGGAATGGACTGGGCTCATGGACCACGAGCTGAGTCCTGGTCCATGGAAAAATTAGGTCCATGGTCCAGTTCACGCCCATCCCTAATTGTGACTAAGGAAGAATAAATCTGGCATAGAAGCTTCCCATATCTGCAGGGAAGATACCTGTAATGAAGCTGAATGACTGGCAAAAGGAATCTTTTGCTGCCACCGACTGCTTTTTTTGGTTAATAGACTTGGATAACTATACTGACCATAATACCGAAATGATTTGCTTCTGCCTCCTTTTGTTATACATGCAATTTTCTAAGTAGATGTATTTTGGAGATTTGATGGTTTAACAACAAAATATAGTAACGATGGCTATTAATGTTAGCATTTGTAGTAAATATTAATAACCAATAATTTGTAGCGATTGCTTATAGAAAAGTTCAAGACAGTTTGAATAAATTAGCAATCTATATGGTTATACTGTTTAAGACAATATGGTTTTGATTATGTAGCCATATGGGAAAGCTGTATAAAATGTTTCAACGCAGAACAACATTGGTGAAACTGAGAAATATGGCAGCAGGAACAAGATCAACTAAGAAAGATATCAGCTCAGAAGAGGACATAGACATAATTACTGAGAAGTTAGAGAAATCGCTTTCTCGACAAATCAAAACTCTTGCAACAGAGTTAAAACCCGAGAACAGAGGTTTATCATTAACTCAATTGCAATAAAACATCAAAGAAGACATACAAAAGATAAGGACTGAGATTTCATCTGGACTGCAAGAAATAAGCCAAAAAATTCAAGAAAACAAGTGAGACACTCATGAAATTAAGACAAAGCAGAAAGAATTTGAAGGTGAACAAGACAAAATTGAAGTAATACAACAAAACCAAGCAATCTCCTTGTAAGAAGCAAATCAAAGAATTAACATCTTGGAAACAAAACTAAGAAATAACAATCTGTGATTTCACAGTGTCCCAGAATCCCTTCGTGACCCAGACTTAGAGAACAGATACAAGACAACCTGAAGGTACAAGGTGATTTCCTGGAAATTGAACAAATAGTTAGAATTAATTCAAAACATGCAAGTCAAAATAAATTACCATGAGATATTTCGGTCTTTTTTACCACCACCACCCAAATCAAAAGATACAATTCTATCACAACATAGGAAAGAACCACTCAAAATCAAAGAACAAGAAATACAAAGATTTCAATACCTTCTGCTGGACACAATCAAGAAAAGGAAATAATTTGGAAATCTGAAGCAAGTGCTCTAACAGAAAAATGTTGGAACATACCCTTTGCTGGAGAAATATTTTTGACAAAAGGCAAGAAAATAATAACAACAGTGGAGCAAGCTGAAGAATTCTTACAAGAATTGACAGCGAGTGACAGTGATCAAAGCTCAGGATCAAAAGATGCTTGGCCCTCATCTAGAGAAAAAAAGGGCCAATAAAGAAAAGAGGCAAGAAAAGAAAGGAAGAGAAGGGGGGAAATGAATGAATTCAAAATAATTTCTGTGAATTTGAAAGGACTAAACTTGCTCTCTGAACTATCAAAAACTTTTAACCAATTAAAGAAATTCAAAGCAGACATACTATGCATCCAAGAAACCTACATTAAAAAGGATCAAGAACATATATTAAATTGAAGAAGAGTGGATAAAGTGTATATTGCTTCTGCTCAAACTAAGAAAAAGTGTGTCACAATATATGTTAACAACCAAAGTTTGGAAGTCCTTGAATAATGAAAGGACCAGAATGGAAGATATCTGATTTTGAAGATCATCTTATGAGAAGGACAAATTTGGACAGTGGTGTCAAAATACTCACCAATGTTGAAAATGTCAGAGCATAGATGAAACATTTTATCATATGTGGTGGACATGTAAGAAAGATGTGGTGGACATGAAAGAAAGCAAGTCAGTATTGGATCCATGAAGAAATACAAAATATATTAAAGCTTAAATTTGTGATGGACCCAGAAACACGTTATTAAACATTTTACCAAGTAGTATTACATGAATATACAGTGAACTATTTAAATATATGGTAATGATGGCAAGTGTGACATTTGTGACTAAATGGAAGGCAGAAAAATGTCCAGAACTGATGGAATGGAAGAATAAATTAGTTGAGTATGTGACAATGGCAAAACTGACATCTTATTTCCATAATACACCAATTTCAGAATCCCAAGAAAAATGGAATGTATTTTTTAATTATATAGCTGAAACTTAGGGTGTACCCATTGTTAAAGCGGAGAATGATTAAGAGACAGAGTCAGGCAATATACATTTGTAACAATGAAATGTTAAGAAGCAATGAAGAAAAGAATAAAATTAAATAAAACTGAAAATTTAGAGCATATATAAATAAGTCATATGCAAGTAAGCAAGCTCTGATTGACAATTGCAATAAATAAACTATTGTAGTATTGTAGTGTATGTATGACTTAGATATGGTATATGAAGTAGATGGTCATAGATTATTGTCCGTGTTCATGATTAAGATGATTGTGCATGTTATATGTATAATTGTAGTAGTGTATTGTGTAATTTTTTAATTTGTAAAATAAAAAAAATCATTAGGAAAAAAGAAAGAGGGAATGCTCTGCAGGAGCTGTTATGAGTGATTTGGCATACAGTGCCTCACAACTTTTAAAACCTGTTTCTGTCTTTTTTATCAGAAGAATTATCTTCCAGTAAAGACTTCACCAAATCTGAGGGCAATGCCCCTAAATATCTGATAGCCTTTGATCCCATCTAGATCTCTGTAAGATTCATGTTTTATTTTTCAGTTCAGTTCATATATTAAGTCTTAAGCACTCCAGTTTATCTAAACTGCTGTTCAAAATTCAAGCTAAATTCCTTTATCACTTCCACTACACTTACAAAGAAATCCTACTGGGCCTCTTTTCCTTAAAACTACATCATCTGTATAAAGCATCTTTTCCATCTTACCTGAATGCTAATTCCTTGTATATTTGCTCTCTATATTATTTGTATTATTGAAACTTCTGTGCAAATTTTAAACATATTGTGTCTCAATGTAAGAGGATAAGCTTTTCCATAAGAGCCTTACAGTGGGTAATGCTATAAATTAAATCTATCTAATTTCTAAATCACTGACCAAATCGAAATCTGAATAAAACCTTGTTTCAGAAACTCTATTCAGTCCTATCAAATGCCTTCTCAATATCTGCAAAATAGAATTTTTGATAAAATACTCAGCAGACCAAGCTGTTATTTGAACAAAAATGGAAGTAGGTTATTTCCCCCCCCCCTTAACCCAATTCTGGAATTATGTATATTATTTTGAAGTTGCTTGTTATTCATTTATTGTTTATTATTATAGGTTTCTAATAAAATATGAAGAGGAGCTAAGAGAAAATTAGGAACATCCAGGCACTGGGGCAAGTGCTTGTGGATTGTTCTTGTGGAAAAGTCTGGAAAGAGATAATATACAGGAATAGATGGCACTTGGAAATGGGTAGGGGTGAAGACAGGCATAGTAGGGAGAATTTACTATAAATAGCAACAAAAAGTGCTGGAATAGGTGTATATTCTGGGCAGGGTTGAAAGATGCATGAAGTGCTTTGTACTGAAGTATGCAGGGTGGGGCTGCTGTTTCTTTACCTGAGATTGCTGCAAAGATATGTATAGTGGGAAAAGACATGAGTGATCCTCACAGGCAACGTTTGGGGAAAGGGGTGGTGATCAATTTTTTGCATATGTTTTCTCTTGGGGTGGGGACAATAGGATATTCAGGGCCTGGGGCATGGATATATAGTTGGGTAGGAATTATTCCACTAGAACACTCTTCTGCCTCTGATTTTTAACTGCAGTTCAATTGACAGTTGCATTTTATATGAACTGCTTTTTGAGGTTTTTAATATTTTATGTACTTTATTTATGCCTTGCCTTTCTTCTCAATGGAAATCTAAAGCGGCTTACATTGTTCTCCTCTTCTTACCCTCACAACCACCCTTCAAGGTGGATTAGGCTGAATATGTTACTGACCTCAGGTCATCAGCAAGCTTCCATAGTAGGGATGGGCATGAGCCAGCTCATAAACTAAAGTTCATAACAAATTTTGGCCAGTTCATGACAATGCTCCCTCTAAGCTGGGGAGTCTTGTGAGCAAAAATTCTACTTTCTGAGCTACTGGCTTTAAAGTTGTGAACCAGCGATTTGGCTACTACATAAATTAGTTTGCTCCGGAGCCATTTTTCCTGAGCTAAGACAAAAATGCGTGAGCCAGAGGCTAAAAAACTGTGAGCTAGCTCACATTAACTTAGCTTAGAGGGAACACTGGTTCGTGGTTTGCGAAGTCAAGTTCATGACAGGTCAACCGGCATGAAATTTCCATGAACTTTGAAGCTGTTCATAGATGTTTGTTGCAGTTTGTGAACTGATACATTTCCAGACCGTTTCCGCTCAATCAAGATGTTTTAAAAAAACTTCAAAGCAAAGTTCAAAGCAAAGGGAAGTCGGACGTTTCCCTGTGAGTTTGGTGTCAGTGGCTTGTTCCTGAGACATTCCAAGTTCAGTAATCCTAGCATAACCACAAGCCAATGTGCCAAGCCAAACAGAACCAAAATCAAACCAGTGAATCTCTGCAGTGGAAACTGAAGGGGGGGCATTTTTTCAAGCCCAGTACAACCAGTTCAGTCTACAGAATGCCCAGCAGAATCCAGTACCACCATGAAAATGTAAGCTAAAGGACTGATGGATCTCAAAGCACAGTGTCACAAGAAATCCAAGCATGGGGGGATTTTGCAAGCTCTGTGCAAGAAAATGGGAACACAAAGGAACGCTGGCCAAGGGGGAGCCCTCTTGAAACTGACAAGTGTTGTTCAGAAATAACAAGAGCCATGGAGAAACCCCGAGACAGAGAAAAAGAAAAGAACCTCCTGAACCTGTGGCTGTCTTCTCCCCAGAAAGCACTTTTCTAGGGACACTTTCTTTGGGAGGTTGAAAGTCCAATCTCATAAATCTAATCCTCACCAACTTGGAGGGCAAGTAGAGGAGAGTCAACTGGAGATCCACTGATACCCAGTCTGACAGATCTAAGCTGTTGGAGATCCACACACACTCCAAGCGCCATAAAGTTTAAACCCGACCTGCTATTTTTGTCCCCCAGGGCACCTTGGTTAACTGCAGCAGAGTCTAGGACCTCCAGATGGGACCTGGCGCTTCCCTGGAATTACCGCTCATTTCCAGACTGCAGAGATCAGTTCCCCTGGAGAAAATAGATGCCTTGGAGGGTGGACTATGACATCAAAGTCCCTGTCCTCCCCAGGCTCTACCCCCAAATCTCCAGGAGTTTCCCAATGTAGATCTGACAACCCTGCCCCCCCACACACCAGTGGCCAGGGGTGACCTGGCAACCCTAGCAGAGTCCCGCAACGAAGCAGCACGAGTGAAAGGTAAAAGCTCCCTTTCCATGAATGGGCAGAACCTTGCCACAGTTACTTCCACAGAGGGACACTAGCGACCTGAGAGTTGATTTAGATTGCAGTGAATGGAACCATGACATTTCTGGCGGTCAGTCTGGGCCCACGACTGGATATGGGCTAGACACCAAAATTAACATTTGCATTCATTTAGGGGATAATTTAGCCGAGCGCAGAATAATAGATTCTTTTGAACTATGGTGCTGGAGAAGACTCTTGAGAGTCCCTTGGACTGCAAGAAGATCAAATCAGTCAATCCTAAAAGAAATCAACCCTGACTGTTCCCTGGGAGGCCAGAGAATGAAACTGAAGCTCAAATACTTTGGCCACCAAATGAGAAGGGAGCACTCCCTGGAGAAGACCCTGATGCTGGGAAAGATTGAAGGTCAAAGAAGACAGGGATGGCAAAGGATGAGATGGTTAGACAGTGTCATAGATGCAACGAAAATGAAATTGAGCTAACTTCAGAGGATGGCGGAAGACAGGAGGGCCTGGTGGGATCTGGTCCATGGGGTCACGAAGAGTCGGACCCAAGTGTGCGACTGAACAACAAAAGGGGATAATTTCAACCTGAGCCTAATCTTATTTACTTTATCTGGGTCCTTTAAATTATTCTGGTTCTTTAATCATTCTATTTATAACAGGCTTTTGCATCTGTTTGGGTTCTTTATTATATCTGGTGTTCCTTTCCATTGATTTCAATGGGAAACACAGTTCTAATTTCAAGCTTTACTGTCTCAACTATCCAACGGGCATGAAATTCACCCTCTCCCAGAATAGCCTCTGTGCCAAATTTCAGGCAGTGAGAGGGAAGTATTTCTGTTTTCTAGGCCATTTCTCTCTTGCAGAGCAGGCCAGATGAGTGTGTTCCCCTGAATCCTGAAGTGTGTATGCATTTGTGTGGGTGGTGGTGGTGTGGGTAGGATTATCAGCTCTAGGTTGGGAAATACCTGGAGGTTTTTTGGGAGTGAAGCCTGGGGAGGTTAGAGTTGGGAAGGGGAGAGATCTCAAGTAGGATGTAATGCCATCGAATCCATCCTCCAAAGCAGCCATTTTCTCCATGGGAGCTGATCTTGGTCATCTGGAGATCAATTGTAATAGCTGGCAGTCAACAGGTGCCACCTGGAGACTGGCAGCCCTGGTGGGGGAGGTCTATTTATAAAATACTGGAGTGCACAGCAGAGTGAGTCTAAACTCTTTCTCCTCTGTGTGTGCTTAATTGCCCCCCCCCCCCAGCCAGGCTCCAATAGCAGGGTGGGAGGAAAATGCTGCAAGAATTGAAGTCAGGCATAGGAGGAAGCAGGGCTTAGTTCCTCTCCATCTGTCCACAGTTTTGGTTTAAAAGCAAACAACACTACCACCCGCTTTTTTATACAAGAACCTCTTTCCAGGTTGCCTATATTCTTTCTTAAAGGTAAAAGTAAAGGTTCCCTTGCTCGAAAGCCAGTCGAGTCCGACTCTAGGGTTGCGGTGCTCATCTCCGTTTCCAAGCCGAAAAGCCAGCGCTGTCCGAAGACATTTCCATGGTCATGTGGCTGGCATGACTAAACACCAAGGCACACGGAACGCTGTTACCTTCCCACCGAAGTGGTACCTATTTATCTACTTGCAATTTCTTGCTTTCGAACTGCTAGGTTGGCAGGAGCTGGAACTAGAGATGGGAGCTCACTCCGTCATGCGGCACACTCGGGTCTGGAACTGCTGAACTACCGACCTTCCACAGCCTGCAGTTCAGCGTCTTAACTACTTGAGCCACCGCAGCTTACCAGGGCTAATAACAGATGGAGCGAGATTTGTTTCAGAGAAATAGCACAGCTTCTTTTACATTAGACAGATCTCAGTAATCCTTACTTATCTCTCACGTAGAGGGACCTCAGACCCTCCCTCATCAGAAATATGTCATGATTCATGCGGTCTGGTCCTGCCATTCATGGGGGGTGGGGATCGGATCAGATTTTTGTCTATTGAAGATATTAAGGAGTGCAGGAATATAAGCCAAAATTGGATAAATAGATTTATGAATGCGCAACTGTGCCACATAGGTGGATGAGATGGATGCCTAGCGAAATAAATGAATGGAGAAAGGGAAAAAATGTTCCACGCACATTCCTGTCCTTTGTCTCCATGGATATCCCACACTGCTCCCTCTGCACTTCCGTTTTACAAATAGGACATTTTCATAGTCTAAATGTTTTACTGAGATTTTTAGGATTCAGACCCTGTCTTTTTGTGTGTGTGTGTCTATATCTATATATTCATACTTTTGTAATGTTATTTATACCAAGACTTTCTCTCCCAGTGGGGACCCAAAGCAGCTGACGTTGTTCTGTTCACTTCTGTTTTACCCTCATTAAAAACTGTGAGGCAGGATGAGCTGTGACTGGCCCAGGGTCACCCAGCGGGCTCCCACAGTAAACACGACTTCCCCAGATCCCAGACCGACAGACACTCTAAGCACACCATGCTGGCACTCACAGTATGTTTAGCCTGCAACTCTTCTTTAGAAAACAGTCAAGGTGGCTCATAAGAAATAAGAACAAAGTAGCATAAAAAGTTAAGCCAGTTAACAGAGGCAATCTCCTATTAAAATACCAAAGAAAATGTAAACAGCATCGAGAACCATGGAGACAGGATGGAAAGCTAAATTAAAAACAGAGCTATTACTAGAAATCAACAGCAGAAATAACATAATAACTGTGGTCATCTAAAAAAAATCAATACATTTTGATGGGTCATCCAGGTTTTCTATACATAAGATTTTTATTTTTTACCTAAGACATGGATATAAGCCTTACGCAATAAAACCCTTTGCAATCTCTTATTCCAGAGGAATAGTCTGTGCTAATCAATGAAAGTAGAATCATTTGGAAAATGTACAGCTGCTATATTTTCCTTCAAGCACAAGGTGGTGCTGTTGGCCAACAAAGCAAAAATGGTCACACAGTAACTTCTCCTTGAAAAATCTACAGCCATTAGACAAAGCAGTATCAAGGAAACAGGCAGCAGCTCTGCATTGCTAGAGAACAGTAAAAAATGTTAGGAAGTCAAGAAGAAAACCCAAGGAAAGAAAGGGAACCAGGTGCTGTACAAAGAACTCCTTTGTGTTTCACTTCTGTTTTGGGGGAAGCTGCAAGAATGCTTAACAGGCAAGTCTGGTCTTTTTCTTTGTATTTCTGCCTTGCTATCGGGGTTTGTGAGTCTTTCCACTATTCAGTGCCTGAAGAAAAGAAAAGTGGATCTCTGGTTGCAAATGTGCTAAAGGATTTGAAAGTGGGTGTGAAGGAGCTGTCTGCTCGTAGGGCTCGGCTGGTTTCTGAAGGCACCAAGCAATATTTCCAGCTGGATCCTTACTCTGGGAATGTGATATTGCAGGACAGAATAGATCGAGAGTCTCTGTGTGGTCAGAAGGATCCTTGTGTCTTATTCTCAGAGATTGTGCTGGAGAATCCATTGCAAGTGCACAGGATTGAAGTTCAGATAGAGGACGTGAATGATAATTCCCCCCAATTCTCTAAAAAGGAATTCCTTTTTGAAATACCTGAGCAGACTCCCCTGAATACCCAGTTCCTTTTGGAGAAGGCTCAAGATCAGGACAACGGGGAAAATGCTGTTCAGAACTATACACTTAGTCCAAATGACCATTTTAGACTGGATGTACACAGTCGCAGTGATGGGATCAAATATGCAGAGTTAGTACTGGAGAAACAGCTGGACCGTGAAGAGATTGCACGGCTTTTCCTGATTCTGTCTGCTGTTGATGGAGGGACCCCAAAGAGAACAGGCACAGCAAACATTATGGTTGAAGTTCTGGACAGCAACGATAATGTCCCTCAGTTTCATCCATCCCTTTATGAAGTGAAACTAACAGAAAACACTCCAAAAAACACACTTGTGACTAAAGTTCAAGCTACTGACCAGGATCTTGGTTCCTACGGAGACGTCACCTATTCCTTCAGCCAGGTGCCAGAAAATGTGCTCAAAGCATTCAATTTAAACCAACAGACCGGGGAACTGACTGTTGCTGGAACCGTTGATTATGAAGAGGAGAGAAGTTATGAGATCAACATCAAAGCCACGGATGGAGGGGGGCTCTCTTCGTATTGCAAAGTCGTGGTGGAGGTTGAGGACCAGAAGAGATTGCACGGCTTTTCCTGATTCTGTCTGCTGTTGATGGAGGGACCCCAAAGAGAACAGGCACAGCAAACATTATGGTTGAAGTTCTGGACAGCAACGATAATGTCCCTCAGTTTCATCCATCCCTTTATGAAGTGAAACTAACAGAAAACACTCCAAAAAACACACTTGTGACTAAAGTTCAAGCTACTGACCAGGATCTTGGTTCCTACGGAGACGTCACCTATTCCTTCAGCCAGGTGCCAGAAAATGTGCTCAAAGCATTCAATTTAAACCAACAGACCGGGGAACTGACTGTTGCTGGAACCGTTGATTATGAAGAGGAGAGAAGTTATGAGATCAACATCAAAGCCACGGATGGAGGGGGGCTCTCTTCGTATTGCAAAGTCGTGGTGGAGGTTGAGGACCAGAATGACAATGCCCCAGAGGTGACCCTCACATCGCTCACGAGCCCCGTACCAGAAGATTCTCCCCCAGATACAGTGGTGGCCCTCTTTCGTGTCACAGATCGAGATTCGGGAGAAAATGGCAAAACTTCCTGCACCACGGAGGCAAGCTTGCCCTTCATGATAAAAGTGTCCGTGAATAGCTATTACCAGCTGCTGACCCAGCAGTCCCTGGACAGAGAAAAAGCCTCAGAGTACAACATCACCATCACAGCTACAGACAGGGGCTCACCCAGGCTCACTTCAACAAGAATAATTAACGTTCAGATCTCAGATGTCAATGACAATGCTCCGGTATTTGAGAAGTCAACATATGAAATGCAGTTATGGGAAAATAACATTCCGGGACTGCTGATAGGGTTGGTCCAAGCCAGGGACCTGGACACAGAGCGGAATGCCAAAGTAATGTATTCACTTTTGCCTGGGAAGGTCAGCAATCAACCTGTGTCCTCTTATGTCTCCATCAACTCTGAAACTGGGAATCTGTATGCCATCCGATCAGTGGACTATGAGCAGGTGAAAGATTTTCATGTGACTGTGAGAGCTCTGGACAGCGGTTCTCCTCCCCTAAGCTCCCAAGTTATGGTCAAAGTTGTTGTCATGGATGAAAATGACAATGCCCCATTCATCCTCTACCCTCTTCAGAATGGCACTTCCCCATCCAATGACCTGGTTCCCAGAGAGGCTGAGGCTGGTTACCTGATCACCAAGGTGGTGGCAGTGGACAGAGATTCCGGTCAGAACTCGTGGCTTTCCTATGAGCTCCTGAAGGCCACGGAACCGGGTCTGTTCAGTGTTGGGGCCCAGAATGGAGAAGTGAAAACCATGAGACCAATTAATAAAAGAGACACTTTAAAACAGAAACTAATCATTGGAGTCAGAGACAATGGGCACCCTCCCCAGTCTACCTCTGCAACGCTAAGTGTTCTGCTAGTGGATGGCTTTTCTGACCCGTATATGAAAATGTTGGATATCCCAAAGGATGCAGTGGTAGAGGAGGAAGACCGTACCCTGACGATGTATCTGGTCATATGCTTGGCTACCATCTCACTCATATTTCTGATTTCCATGGTGGTGTTCGTTGCAATCAAGGTTCAAAAAAGGAGGAAGTTCATAGAGAGCTCTGCCCTGAATTTCCCAGTGGGACCGAATTTCCAGGAGAACTTTGGAGATGCTGGTGCTGGATCCCTTTCCCGGGCTTACAACTATGAGGTGTGCTTAGCTGGTGGGTCCCTGAACAGCGAGTTCAGGTTTCTCAGGCCTCTCTTTCCTGTGTTTTCTGTGGAGCCTGCACCAGATCAAAGGGATTCAATGATTTCAGCTGGTTCCCAAGAAGTTCCCAGTCATGGAGCAGAAAGTGAACACATAAGTCAGGTGAGAGTAATTAAGTTAATATAAAATCCCTAATGGTTCAGTTCCTAAGATAATAATGTTAACAACAATCAAGCGTAACTCTTTTATACAGAAACTCCAGGTGAATCATTGAGATTTATTTCCAGTGTTTCCAAATGTATTTCTCATCATTTCTGCCTGTCTGCTTATGTACATGTTACAGAAATGTACAAAAATTAAAGATCCAGGTTGTCAGCCGTGTTGGTCTGAAGCAGTAGAACAAATTTAGAGTTGGTGAAGGTAGCCATGTTTTTACATTCAGCTATAAAGCTACGACAGGGAAAACTATCAAAATGAGCAACACTTTGTTACAAATTGTTTTATATAACATTATGCAATACTATGTAGTTTGCAAAATACTTGGATTTATAAGTATGGTTTTATATGTATATTTTCTTATAGAAATCCTCTTTTAACGTATTGTTTTATTGAGCTGCGGTGGCTCAAGTGGTTAAGACGCTGAACTGCAGGCTGTGGAAGGTCAGTAGTTCAGCAGTTCAAGACCTGAGTTGCCGCATGATGGAGTGAGCTCCCGTCTCTAGTTCCAGCTCCTGCCAACCTAGCAGTTTGAAAGCAAGAAATTGCAAGTAGATAAATAGGTACCACTTTGGTGGGAAGGTAACAGCGTTCTGTGCACCTTGGTGTTTAGTCATGCCGGCCACATGACCATGGAAACGTCTTTGGACAGCGCTGGCTCTTTGGCTTGGAAACGGAGATGAGCACCGCAACCCTAGAGTCGGATTCGACTGGCTTTCGAGCAAAGGAAACCTTTACCTTTACCTTTATGCCAATAAAGGCTGACTGACTGACTGAAATTTAGAGTCCGGTGGCACCTGTAAGACCCACAAAGTGTCAAACTTTGTTGGTGTTAAAGGTGCCACTGGACTCTAAATTTGTTCTGTTACAAAAATTATAATCTCTGTTAACAATGGTAACCGTGTTTAAAGTTCATATATACATGCAAAATTAGCATAAATATAAGCATATTATATATCAGGTAAATGTTTTGAGGCATGACTCAGACATGGGCGGAAACTGTTTTGCAAGTCAAGCATGACTTCAATAGGAGGAAGGAGAAATAAGATGAACTGGAACAGGAGGCTCCAGGCTGAACTCATCCCAGCAGAGTGAAAAGGAGAAATGAGGAAGGAGCGGCCTCACTTCTCCCCCCCCTCCTGTTTCGAGCGCTTTTAATTTGTTGTCATCCCTGGCCCTCAGTTGTAAGGAGACAAAATATAGGGCTTTAGTCTTAATTTCCCAGCAAGTGGCAGTGTGATCGGTTCCTTCGTTTGCCTTGCATAGAGTACGACAGTAGGAGCCATTTGCTCATTGCTAATTTTAATTAATATTCTTGCATTGTATTTTTGTGTGTGGTGGTGGACATAATGTTGCATGGAGTAACTTTGCAAGTGGGTTCTGAAAGGCAGACTATATTTAGAGATGGATCCCAGTTCAAAAAGTTTGAAAGTCACTGTTTTAAAGGAAAATTTATGATTTGTATAGTTTTCTTATGGTCATACCACAAGATGGCAGTATTGGCAAACAGATCAGATGCAGCATACATTTCAAAAAGAATCCTCGATTTTGAAGCAGGGCTAGCAGAAACATATCAGCAGTTAGAATCTGAAACAAGAGGAAGGGTGAGTGCTGGATGGATTTGGAAATAAAAGATTAAAAGAAAGAAAGCAATCAAAAGACCAGAACAATTTCCTAAGAAATATAAATAATCACTGGATGATACTCAGAACATGGATGATAGCTTCAGGATCAGAAAAGGTCTGTACCTTTTGTTCTTATTCTTGGTGTCTAGAGTGGTGTGTGTCTCTATTCGCTATTCTTTGCCTGAAGAGAAGAAAAGTGGGTCTCTGGTGGCTAATGTGCTGAAGGATTTGAAACTGGGACCAGGGGAGCTCTCTGCTCGCAGAGCCCAGCTGGTTTCCAAAAGCAATAAGCAGTACTTCCAGCTGGATAGCCGTTCTGGGAATCTCTTTGTAAATGAAAAGATAGACAGAGAAGCTTTGTGTGGGAAGGTGGAGCCTTGCTTACTGTTGTCTGAAATTGTGCTCCAAAACCCCTTAACAATCTACATTATTGAGATTGAGATCAAAGATGTGAATGACAATTCACCTGAATTCTCCAAAAAGGAATTTGAATTAGCAATTCCTGAGAATGTTCCTACAAATACACGATTTCCTTTGGAATCTGCCCAAGACACAGACTTAGGTGAAAACACTATTCAGAACTACACACTCAGTGTCAATGGGAATTTCAGATTGGATGTACAAAGTAATGAGTTTGGGAGCAAATATGTGGACCTTGTTCTGGAGAAATCACTAGACAGGGAGAAAGAAGCTCATTTGCGGCTGACTCTCACAGCTGTTGATGGAGGGGTGCCCCAGAGAACAGGCACAATTCAAATAAATATTAATATTCTGGACATCAATGACAACTTCCCGCAGTTTACACAATCTGAATATAAAGTGAAGCTAAAGGAAAACAGTCCTCGTGGTACTCTAGTGTCTAAAGTAGAAGCCAGAGATTTGGATTTTGGTTCAAATGCAGAGATCACGTACTCATTCCATCGGGTACCTGAGAATATAGAACACTTGTTCTACTTGCAACAGAAAACTGGAGAAATCACAATTTTGGGTCCAATTGACTATGAAAAGGAAGCCAGCTATCACTTAGACATTAAAGCAACAGATGGAGGGGGCCTTTCAGGCCACTGCAAGGTCCTGGTGGAAATTGAGGATGAGAACGACAATCTACCTGAGATATCGGTCATATCCGTCACCAACCCTTTGGCAGAAGACTCTCCCCTAGATACTCTGGTCGTCCTCTTCAGTGTCACAGACCGAGACTCCGGAGACAATGGCAGGACCTTCTGCTCTGTGGAGATGAACTTGCCTTTCCTGTTAAAAAACACTGTGAATAATTATTATCAACTGGTGACCCAAAGGCCACTGGATAGAGAGAAAGTCCCTGAGTATAACATCACCATCACAGCTACTGATCGGGGCTCTCCCAAGCTGATTTCTGTTAGAATAATTAGCGTTGAGATCTCAGACATCAACGACAACTCTCCAGCGTTTGAGAAGTCCAAGTATGAAATGCAAGTGTGGGAAAACAACATTCCTGGCCTGCTGATGGGTTTGGTCCGGGCTGCCGATCTGGACGTGGAGCAGAATGCCAAGGTGACCTATTACCTTGTGCCTGGAAATGCCAGTGGTGCTCCTGCGGCCTCTTATGTTTCCATCAACTCTGAGACGGGGAATCTGTATGTCCTGCGATCTCTGGATTATGAGCAGATCAAGGAGTTCCAAGTGACAGTGAGGGCTTCAGATGGGGGCTCTCCTCCACTGAGCTCAGAGGTTGTTGTTCGAGTTGTGATCCTGGATGAAAACGATAATGCGCCCTTCTTCCTCTACCCACTTCAGAACAGCACCTCCCCCTTCAACGAGCTGGTTCCCAAGTCAGCGGAGTCCGGTTACCTGGTTGCCAAGGTGGTGGCTGTGGATGGGGATTCGGGCCAGAACTCTTGGCTGTCCTATGAACTCCTGAAGGCCACAGACCCCGGCCTTTTCAGCATAGGAGCCCAGAACGGAGAAGTGAAAACCCGGAGACCACTGACGGAGCGAGATACCAACAAGCAGAGACTGATTATCCTGGTGAGAGACAACGGCCACCCTCCCCAGACCAGCACTGCAACCCTGAATGTCCTTCCGGTGGATGGCTTTTCAGATCCTTATCTGAATATTGCAAGCGTCAGTCACGAAGCCAGTGAGGAAGACGGCTCCTTGACCATGTACCTGGTGATCTGCTTGGCTGCGGTGTCCTTTGTGTTCCTGGTTTGCATCATTGTGTTTGTTGCCATCAAAGTGCACAAGAAAGAGTCTAGTTTCATCACCGCCCTTCCTCAGTTCCCACCTGCCTTGCCTGAGATCCCAGAAACCGGTGTCGATTCTCAGAGTGGATCACTTTCCCGGACTTACCGCTATGACGTTTGCCTAACCGGTGGATCACTAAGCAGCGAGTTCAGATTCCTTAGGCCTCTCATTCCTGTTTTTTCTATGGGAGACCCAAACATTTCTGAGAATCACAGGATTTCTTCTATCTCTCAAGAGGCTCCTGAGCAAGCAGAAGGCCAAAAACAAAGAGAACAGGTATGTAAATAGCTTGGGTTTTTTTATTAATTGTCCTATGAACTATGAATATTTTAGCGAGGTTAAATGACATCAGAAATACTTTTTTGCTACACTATCAGTCATATTTTTTTTTGGATGAATACTTGTTTCTCTCTGTTAATTCACTGTTTCTCTCCCTATTGGAGGCGTCCATCATGACTTGATAAGTGCCATTTGAGAACAGTGTATGTATTTGCATTGAGTTCATGATATTCACCTGTAGTTCTCCATCCCCTTTAGGAGTGTCCCTATATTATCCCTGTTGTTTTAATTATCAAGCTATACTCCGTGTTGTCAGATCCTCCTGTTCCTAGGACTCCAGAAAGGTTTTTCCCTTGAGCCAAACATTCTTTTGAAGCTGGCCCTTCCTTCTTCTTTGTTGGTCCTCTGCCCCTGTTTCCATTGGACCTCTTCTTCCACAGATCCTTTACTCAGGCCTGTTTCTGAATGCTGGGATTCTTTCTTCAACCCTCCTGCCTCCTGGTCATTAGCTTTCTGACTTTCTGGAACTTATTACCCTTAAGGCTGACTCTTGACTTTGTGAGAAAATTACAGCTTCTCCATGTATGCCAGTATGTCACACAATAAAACTATGAAGTGTTCGTCGTATATTTGCATTTTCATACATTCATATCAGTCAGCCAGTCAGTTAGCCTTTATTGGCATAAATATACATTCATATCCATGTGGATGGGAATACAGGTATTTTAAAATGCGGGTCTATTATAGGATTGCCAGTCCCCACTGGTCACCCATGGGGAGTGAGGGGGTAGGGTTGCCAGTTCCAGGTTGGGAAACTCCTAGAGGTTTGGGGATGGAACCTGGGGAAGACAGGGATCGCAGTGGGGTACAATGCCATAGAGTTCACCCTCCAAAGCATCCATTTTCTCCAGGGAAATTGATCTCTAGTCTGGAGATGAGCTGCAATTCCAAGAGAACCCCATATCTCTGCAACATATTAAGGAACGTTATTTAATTTGACAGTAGGAATGGACATGAATATTTTGTAGTCCCCATTTAGAAGAGAAATGAGCCTATATGGTTCTCTTTGTTTTATATCTTTCCCAGGTTTAGGAATAAATATTAATCTTTTTCCAGATATAACATTCTAATATTTTAAGGTAAATCCAGCTGTGCCTGGTACTGTAATTTGTTAAACATTTGATTTCTTATCTTAGTTGGGAATTCTAATTCTGTTGAATCAACTTAATTCATCTTCCTGTTTTCCACTGATGGTTTGTCTAATGTATAAAATTCCTTATATAATTTATAAACACCCTGAATTATTTTTCTCAGCCCTTCTTCAGTTGTTATCTGTTATTAAAAGGACCTTCTTTTTCTCTTAGTCTGCTAGGTAAGAATTAATTTTGTAAACTTTCCATCTCAAAATGTAGTTCAGTATAAGTTAAATTGTGTTCATTTTCCCATCCAACACATTAATTTTCTTGGACAATCTGAACATTTTGATCTTCCTGTGTAACATGTTCCCCTCCAAGGTCCGGTATTTCTAAAAATAGTGGTTCTCTCTTTCGTTGTTTCTTTTCCCCCTGGTGTTCAAAGCTTTATGGCTGCACATGCCAAAGACGGTTAAAATAGAAATCCCTGTGTTATCATTCCTTTGAAAAAGATGTGCATTTGTTTTTAGTGTATCACAGATTCACAATAGTGTACTTATTAAATCAGAATACCACCCGCAGAGCACAAAGCAAGAGCATTAACAAAATGGCACAGGAACAGAGACTATACAGATTGAGGAGGTCAGGGAAGCACACTCATGCAATCCTTCCAAAAATTCAACTGCAAAGCTCATATAAATAAGACAAACTTGGTCCACTGCCTAAAAGATAACTGTAATGTATCCAGTCCAGACCGCGTGGCCGGCTTGGGCTCCACATGGTCAGACCCAAACGTCGAGCTTCGCTCCAAGAGACAATGGACTATGCGGATCCTAGTCCGCTCCAATCAGGGGGCCTAGGTTCCCGGCCGAGAGCCTATGGGACTCTCGGCCATTGTAAATAACCTATTAGGTAGTAGGGGTGTGTTTTGAGTGACTGTTTCTCGGGGGATATAAGCCGGCCTGCAAGCCGGCCCAGGTCGTCTTGTTCCTGATCGAATAAAGTACGCTTTGCTGAAATCACTCTCCGTCTGCGTACTTTTCAATAACAGATGCCAAGGATGGTGCCAGTCAAACTTTTCTCAAGAGGAAGTTCTAAAATTGGGTGCAACCACAGAAAAGGCCTTCTGTCTTCTAGATACCCACCTCACTTCATAAGGCAAGGGCAGCCAGAGAACAGCTTTGATGATGATCTTCGTTGCTAGTCAGGTTCACTTGGTCCTCAAGGTATCCTGCTCCTAGACACTTACATGTTACTGTGTTTTGCAGTCTGACCTTTTTATTTTTAGAATGTCATGTATTCATTTAACTTACATCAACAATAACTATAGAACTGTGGCTTGATAAACTGCGGACACAATTTATGATGGGAAAAAACCCCACTCCTGTGATGATACGAACAGCACCTTTGTAGTTACCTGTCTCCCAATGCTGCAATATCTAGCAGAAAATGAGATTTTTTCCATTTAATGTACACTATCAGGACTGGATTAATTTCTGAGCATTTGGTTGTTAACTGTCTCTTGAGGGGGTTATGATCTGGCTTAATGCCCTTAAAAGTATGAATATGTTACTTACTTTCCATCGCCGTATATGTGTTATTAATTCTTTCCTTCGTCTGTTTTTTTCATGACAATACATATATTTTTGCATTATATTTAATAAATGTTATTGCAAATAACTTAGACCACCAATTTATAACTTTACCACTCGTTGTCCAATAACCAGGGTAAAGGATAGGCAAAATCCCACTCTTATCTCTTCTTAAGTAAGTCGACCTAATAATATATTAATATTTTAACACCATATAAGGCCAGCCCTTTAAGGCCCACGTTAAAAGGTCCTTGCCCTGTATGTGATGCCCTTTGCAGATCACCGGTGGCACATCTACTGGTCATTCAAAGATAATTATGTTAAAACGCAATGTGCAGCTGTGTAAAGGAAAGCAAGCCTGTGAGCAACCACACAGCACTGAGCCATTCAAAGATTCTTATAGAGTGCTTAAGAGGCAGAAGTAGCAACAAAATGGGTCTGGGTGCTTCCTACGTCTCTAGCATCTTATCTCACAAGGTCTCTTCCCCACATCAAAAAGGGAGACATAAATCTCAGTGGTACACTCTCACAAGGTAGGTACAGACACCACAATTCATAGCAGCAGAACATGTCTAAATGGCATAGCAGCAGAACATGTCTAAATGTCAACATGCACCTGTATAAAGCAATGCATGCCCCCAAATGACCGCTGGATGAAGACCTAATTATACTACCCCAGGCACAAAGGAGGGCAGGGCTGACAGCCAGTCTCTCTCAACACAGGCTGGAGTTCTCTCTCCCCTCTGGCAGCAACAGCTTCCTCAAAGCAAGTGTTCTTAAAATACTTCAGGCAAAGAATAGGGCAGGGCTGAACAACTAGCCACTTTCAGCACTGGCTGAAGTTCTCTCTCTCCTCTGGCAGCCCTACTGGTTTATATAAATCAGGTACACCAGAAGTTTAAAATGTAGAAGCATTTTTACGTCAGATTAGATTGAGATCCTTAATTGAACAAGATAGGTTTAGTTTGAATTGAGAGTTTCCTGTTAACACGGCTGAAATAGCAGTTTAAAAGCTAAAAAAAATCTCCTGGATTGGATGGTATTATGGCATAATATTATAAAGTAATGGAGTAATATTAACTCCTGTGTTGAAACTTTTTAATGAGTCCTTAAGAAATGGTAACATTCCAGTACATTGAACGAGGCAGGAGTAATTTCCATACACAAGAAAGGTAAAGACTCTACAACTGCAAGCTCATACAGACCAATATCATTGTTGAATGTAAATTACAAGAAATTTACGTCCATTCTAGCAGCTAGACAGAATAATGTTATTGGTGGGTATATACATCATGACCAAATTGGATTTATGAAGGGTAGATATTTAGCAAATAATATTTGGAATATTATTTCTATATCGAATTATGTGGAGCTGAAAGAGGTCAAAGTTGGCGTTAATACTACTTGATGAGAAAAAAGCTTCTGACCACATTGAATGGTGTGTGTTTTTGTCCAAAATCTTTGAGGCATTTAATATTAAAAGTAAATTCTTGCATTTTATTAAAGTTGTATATATTGTCAGTCTTATGTCTTCAGGTAAATAGGATATTGCCAGTTCTGATCATGCTTAACTGAGGCACTTTTCAAAGTTGTCCATTGTTGGCTATTTTATTTCTTACTAATATCAAACCCTTGGCTGAATTAATTAGAAGTAAATCAGAAATTGGCTGGACAAGAACTTACAATAAGCTACTATGCAGACAAAATATTGTAACTAATCCTGAGAAATCAATTGAACAAACTTTGATATGCATAGAAGAATATAGCACATTTTCAAGTTTAAAATTAATAAATATACAATGGATTTATCTGCATAGAATTTAGATGAAAATATGCAAAAAGAGATTTCAGCTGCATTGGAGTTGAATTGATCCAAAAGTGCTTGGAGATGCCTGAGTGTTTGGCTTAACTCTAACACAAAATAATTATTATTATCAGATAGTATGGCATCAAATACTGTGTTAAATTTTATTTTGTTCACTAAGATAGTCCCAAAGGTTCTATTCCTATTTCAAAAGATTTCTATAGTCTTCTCTAAAAGAACATTACAAAATTGGCAAAGGGAAATTATCGAATATGTTTGGATAAATAAAAAGACTGGAGGAGAATTAGAAATTCTACAAAGGAAAAAGGAGATTTGGCGTTTCCTAATTTATGAAGTTATATCAAATGATGATATTGAAACAATAAGTGAGTTCATGTCTCAAGAGATGCTCATTGGCTTCTTATTGAACAAGCTGGATGTAAAATTCTTTTGACTCAGTTCCCATGGCACACTGTTAAAACAGAAGAAGTTTAAAAAAGGGTCTTAAGTATGATTACCTCTTAATAAATAATGCCATAGCTGTCTGGTGTCTTGTACAGAAAAAAATGATGCCACAATGATATATATATAAGCAATTCTTTGAGATTATGTCTCCATGGACAAGTTCGATTGTCAATAATTGTATAAGATTTATAGATATGATCAAAAGGGTAAATATTTACCCTAGACAGAAATACTGCAGTAAAACAGTGGGGTTAAATGGTTCCAGGTTTTGAAATCAATAAAAAAGTTAATAAATTCATTGGCAACTGTCACAATTTGAAAAATCAATATACACATAACCTGTTCAAAAAGACTTAATTTCAGCAATATATCAATTTTTACTGACTGATCCCCCATTGGTGTAATGTGCCATTTTTATAAGATGGCCAAAATCATCTTTTTTCTCTACCTGGATTAATATTTTTTTTACTATCGCTATGTCAGCAATTAATGTAGGAGTGAAGGCCAGTCACCATTTGGGGCCAAGCGGGCATTTGGGGGGCCTTCTCCCTGACTGGCACTTGGAGAGAGCCCTTTTTCACCTGCTTCGTGATGTCCAGGCTGGTGGTAGTAATGATTAAGAATTAAATGAATAATTGAATTTAGGTTTAAGTAGGCTAGTCTTTGACTGTTTAGGCCATAACAAGTTTAGCAGGGATAGGGTGGGTTGCTCATTTAGGTAGGTATAAGCTATGAGCACCCTGAGCCATTGGGCATGATTGAGGGCATGTCCTGAACAGGCCATTGCTGGCTAGATGGCGGGATGGGGCTTGGGAAGAAGCACCTGTGGTGCTGAGCAACATCTTCCTGAACCTGGTAGTGGCTTAATGATGCATCAAGGTGGGGACTGGGGCTAGGTACCTCTTAGCACGCATTGTGCAGGTGAGGATAAACAAGGCCAGGGTGGATTTGCCAGGACAAAGACAGCCATAGTTAATTGATTATGTAGATCGGCAGCTCTGAATACATTTAAATAAACGAGTTAAACCCACATTGTTGTCATGAGTCTTCATTTGGTACTGGGCAAGAGGCAACACATTTAAATATTAAGGCTTAGACAAATTAAGTATGGGAGTTGGCTGCATTATCTAAATTGACTGAGCTAATTAAGCTGAGAGATGAGAGGGCTAAGCATGCTTACTTTAATTCTTGGAAGCTTTTTTTTTAGATTTTTGGAATAGAGGACCAGGTATTCAATGTATGGTATCATTTTTGTATGATATGTCTGGATTGATTGTGAAGGGGCAGATGACTGGGAAAAAGAAAATAATCATATATAATATATCTTAGATATGCAAGGTATCTTAAAGTTTGGTAGACAAAATTAGTTTAATTTAGCTGTGATATTATAGTTCTCTGCAGGGCTATTTTTGGGCAGGAACGCACAGGAACGGAGTTCCGGCTGGCTCCCGAGTTGGCCATGCCCAGCAGGAACGCATTAGCATAATAGGCCATACCCAACAGCAGAAACTCATTAGGATTGGCTACATTAGGGGTGTGTGGCCTAACATGCAAAGAAGTTCCTGCTACAAAAAGCCCTGGGTTTTGACAATAAACAAAGTAAACAGAATAAGAAGCAAAAGGGGTGTGGCCTAATGTGCTAATGAGCTGTGCTGTCAGGGGTGTGGCCCAATATGCTAATGCGTTCCTGCTGTTGGGTGTGGCCTATTATGCTAATGAGTTCCTGCTGGGCTTTTTCTACAAAAAAAGTCCTGGTTCTCTGGATACAAGAGTTTACGGCCTTCTGCAAATTGCTTGTTTATAGGCTGTTTATCTCATTGAGTCTAGATTGGGGTTGTCAGGTCCTACCTGGCTGCCGGTGGGGAGCTCCAGGGTCTGTCCCAGGATCTTCTGGTGCACACGAAGCACACGTACCACAATAACATCACCTGGACGTGACATCATCACATCACTGATGTCAGGAGGGTGATGCCCTAGTTTTTGGGCAAAACTCGTATGGTTTGAGCCCAATTTTACCATAGAGTCACCCCTGATGTTGGCGACATGAAGACGTCACTTCCGGTTGATGTCATTACGTCACGTTCGGGGGCATTTGCAGGTGGGGTTTCCTCCCACTGGCCAGCTGGCCAGTGGTGGAAAGGAGTCTGCAAAAGCAGGGGAACCCCCACCCGGACCAGAGGACAGCCAGACGGGGTGATGCCCTAGTTTTTGGGCAAAACTCGTATGGTTTGAGCCCAATTTTACCATAGAGTCACCCCTGATGTTGGCGACATGAAGACGTCACTTCCGGTTGATGTCATTACGTCACGTTCGGGGGCATTTGCAGGTGGGGTTTCCTCCCACTGGCCAGCTGGCCAGTGGTGGAAAGGAGTCTGCAAAAGCAGGGGAACCCCCACCCGGACCAGAGGACAGCCAGACGTCTTTGGAGCCAGGGGCCACCAGCAGATTGTTTTTAGCAGAGTGTAACGCTCTTCAAGGAGCTGCGGTGGCTCAAGTGGTTAAGACGCTGAACTGCAGGCTGTGGAAGGTCGGTAGTTCAGCAGTTCGAGACCCGAGTGTGCCGCATAATGGAGTGAGCTCCCGTCTCTCGTTCCAGCTCCTGCCAACCTAGCAGTTCGAAAGCAAGAAATTGCAAGTAGATAAATAGGTACCACTTCCGTGGGAAGGGAACTGCGTTCCGTGCGCCTTGGTGTTTAGTCATGCCGGCCACATGACCACGGAAACGTCTTCGGACAGCGCTGGCTCTTCGGCTTTGAAATGGAGATGAGCACCACAACCCTAGAATTGGACTCAACTGGCTTTCGAGCAAGGGAGACCTTTACCTTTACCTTTTTAATGCTCTTCAGGGGACATACCAGAGGAGGCGTTTCCAAAGATAGGTGGGTCCCAGACTGCTCAAGGCCTTAAAGGTCATTATCAAAAGCTTGAACCTGGCTCGGTACTCCACTGGGAGCCGGTGTAGCTGGTGGAGCATCAGTAGAATATGTGATGTCCGTGGCGCTTCCATCAGGACTTCCACCGCCACATTCTGGATCAGTTGTAGTGTTCAATAATGAGTGTTCTTAATTTGATACCAGTATTCAGGGCTATTTTTGGGCAGGAACGCACAGGAACGGAGTTCCGGCTGGATCCCAAGTTGACCACGCCCAGCAGGAACTCATTAGCATAATAGGCCACACCCAAAAGCAGAAACTCATTAGGATTGGCTACGATTAGGGGTGTGTGGCCTAATATGCAAAGGAGTTCCTGCTCCAAAAAAAAAGCCCTGGGTTTTGTCAACAAACAAGGTAAAGAGAATAAGAAGCAAAAGGTGGGTGTGGTTGGATGACCACACTTCTGGTAACAGGGGGTGTGGCCTAATATGTGACTGAGCTGTGCTGTCAGGGGTGTGGCCTAATAGGCTAATACGTTCCTGCTGTTGGGTGTGGCCTATTATGCTAATGAGTTCCTGCTGGGCTTTTTCTACAAAAAAAGCCCTGATAATACATTATATACATATATATTACATACATGAAGCCTTAACACTGAATCCAAGATCAGATAAACCTACCCTGGCAGATAAACCTACCCTGGCAGATAAACCTACCCTGTTCCAGCCTCATGCTTGCATTCTGCATTCACTGTTAGCCTTCTAGAAAGCTCTGTTTTTTAGTTGCGAAGCACAGGGGTAAGTGTCATGTGACCCAACACAGCACTCTGGGGCTTGTAGGAAAGGCTCTTAGAGAACTTACCAAGAATGGCAGAATTCTCTACACGGATAGCTGATATATAGTATATTCCCAGGAAGATGGGGGGGGGGATATATATAAATTGCAATTGCCTGCAGAACCACATGCATGCTATGTCTATCATTTATTTTCTACAGTTTGAGAAGTAGACCTTGCAAAAAAAAAACCCCACTATCTGCATAACCTAACGTAGGTGGTGGAAATCTATGGCCTTTCTTCAGGCCTGCAAGAGAAAGAAGACCTTCTTTCATCATACTTTACACCATCATAATTTCTCCAGTGTCACGGAGATTGTGTGCACTGAAAGAAAATAAAACTCAGCTACTAAGAGCCATAAGCGTACATTTTAATGGCCCAGTAGTGGGTCACCATATGGAACACAGAAGCAGCTACCAGCAGAATTCTTGGGACCACAAACTTCATCATGGCTAGGCACTACCATGAACTTTTGTGTTTATACAGAAGAATCTTTTTGGGTAAGCAGGATGATTGGACCAGATATTTCGCTTGTGGGAAGGCCATTACCCATTTCTTTTGAAGTGTGCGTCACTGAATTCCAAACCATCTTTAAAATTTTAGTTTATAAGAAGAGGGGTAAGTTATGAAATATTAAAAGTAGTTCAAGACATATATTTCATGAAATGCTGGTGAATTATAGTTTCTGCTTGTCATAGATTTATTCAAACACAAGGTGGTGCAATTGGACAACACATAGCAAACTTTCAGGGCGTATCAGGTTTCCCACATAGCTCTTGCTGTCACAAAGAAGGGATCTCAAAGAGAAATAGAAGGCAATCGTCCTTGCAGGCATAGACAGAAATTTCAGAAGGAAAAAGCCACTGTATTTATTACTGATAACAGATATAGAAAAAAGAGATTTTCATTGGGTAAAGACAACAAAGCCAGTTCCAGGAACTGCCTTCTTTACAAAGAACCATCCTGTGTGTCAGACGTACCTTCAAGGAGGGTGAGAAAATGGAAATGCATCGCAACAAAAGGCAAGGTTGGTCTTTTTTTCTGTATCTCTGCATGTGTGGGGGGATATGCGAATCCTTCCTGTATTTAGTGCCTGAGGAAAAGAAAAGTGGGTCTCTGGTGGCAAACCTGCTAGAGGATTTGAAAGTGGAGGATGTGAAGGAGCTGTCTGCTCGTGGGGCTCGGCTGGTTTCTAAAAGCAGCAAGCAATTTTTACAGCTGGATCCACACTCTGGGAATTTGTTATTAAAGGACAGAATAGACCGAGAAGGCTTTTGTGGTCAGAAGGACCCTTGCGTCTTGATTTCAGAGATTGTACTGGAAAATCCACTGCAAGTGCACAGAATTGAAGTCCAAATAGAGGATGTGAATGACAATTCCCCCCACTTCTCTAAAAAGGAGTTCCTTCTTGAAATACCCGAACAGACTCCCCTGAATACCCGATTCCCGTTGGAGAGTGCTAAAGATGCAGATAGAGGAGAAAATGGTGTTCAGAACTATACCCTTAGTCCAAATGACCATTTTAGGTTGGGTGTTCAGAGTCACAGCGATGGTAGCAAAAGTGCAGAATTAGTACTAGAGAAACAATTAGACCGTGAAGAGAATGCACGGCTTTTCCTGATTCTGTCGGCTATTGACGGAGGGACCCCAAAGAGAACAGGCACAGCAAAAATTGTAATTGATGTTCTGGACAACAATGATAATGTCCCTCAGTTCCATCAATCTCTGTACAAAGTGAAGGTACTGGAAAATGCCCCCCCAAACACACTTGTAGCTAAAGTGGAAGCAACGGACAGGGATCTTGGATCTAATGCAGACATCACCTATTCCTTCGGACAGGTGCCAGAAAATGTGCTCAGATCGTTCAAGTTAAACAAACATACTGGGGAACTTATTGTTGCAGGAACCATTGATTATGAAGAAGACAAAAGTTATGCCATGAACATCAAAGCCACAGATGGAGGGGGCCTGTCTGCTTACTGCAAAGTCGTTGTGGAGGTGCAGGACACCAATGACAATGCCCCAGAGGTGACCGTAACCTCCATCACCAGCCCCTTTCCAGAAGATTCACCTCCAGATACTGTTGCAGCCCTCTTCAGTGTCACCGATCAGGACTCTGGAGATAATGGCAGAACTTCCTGCATCATTGAGACAAACTTGCCCTTCATTTTAAAAACCTCAGAGAATAACTATTACCAGCTGGTGATCCAGCAACCCCTCGACCGAGAAGGAGTCTCAGAGTACAACATCACCATCACAGCTACGGACTGGGGGTCTCCCCGGCTCACTTCAACAAAAATAATTAATGTTCAGATCTCAGATGTCAATGACAACTCCCCAGTATTTGAGATGTCATATTACGAACTGCCAATAGTAGAAAATAATATTCCAGGTCTTCTAATGGGATTAGTGCATGCCGATGACCTGGACACTGAGCAGAACGCCAAAATTACCTATTCACTTTTGCCTGGGAAGGTCAGTGATCAACCTGTGTCCTCTTACGTCTCCATCAACTCTGAAACTGGGAATCTGTATTCCATCCGATCTCTGGACTATGAACAGGTGAAAGATTTCCAAGTAACTGTGAGGGCTGTGGACAGCGGTTCTCCTCCCCTGAGCTCCCAAGTTATGGTCCGAGTCATTGTCATGGATGAAAATGATAATGCTCCGTTCATCCTCTACCCTCTTCAGAATGGCACTTCCCCATCCAATGACCTGGTTCCTAGGGGGGCGGAGGCTGGCTACCTGGTCACCAAGGTGGTGGCAGTGGACAGAGATTCCGGTCAGAACTCCTGGCTTACCTATGAGCTCCTGAAGGCTACAGAACCGGGTCTGTTCAGTGTGGGGGCCCAGAATGGAGAAGTGAAAACCATGAGACCAATTCATAAACGAGACACCTTCAAACAGAAACTGATCATTGGAGTCAGAGATAATGGTCACCCTCCCCAGTCCACCTCTGCAACACTAAGCATTCTGTTAGTGGATGGCTTTTCTGACCCTTATATGAAAATGTTGGATATCCCAAAGGAAGAAATGATGGAGAAAGAAGACCGTACCCTGACGATGTATCTGGTCATATGTTTGGCTGTCATCTCCTTCATTTTTCTGGTTTCTATGTTGGTGTTTGTGGCCATCAAGATTCAGAAAAGGAGAAAGTTCGTAGAGAGCTCCACCCTGAATTTCCCAGTGGTACCAAATTTCCCAGAGAACAGTGGAGATGTTGATGCTGGATCCCTTTCCCGGGCTTACAACTATGAGGTGTGCTTAGCTGGTGGTTCTCTGAACAGCGAGTTCAGGTTTCTCAGGCCTCTCTTTCCTGTGTTTTCTGTGGAGCCTGCTCAAAACCAGGGAGATTCAAGGATTTCTGGTCACCATGCAGAAGATCAGGTCAGTAGTCAGGTAAGAAGAATTGATTTACCATAAAATTAGTGATAATTGAATTCCAAAATTATTGATATTAGTGACAGTTCCGTGTAACCCAATCATACTCCAACACCACTGAATCAGAAGAACTGAAACATAAATGTTCGTAGTTGCACTCAACTAAGAACACTTATGTCTGCTTTTTTTCCTGCTTTTTGCACATACAGAGGGCTTTAACATTAAAGATGAATATTCACTATGTAAAGTGTTATAATATAACTGCCAAATTAGTATAAATGGAAGCCAGTTATACTGACTGCATGGCTCATGGAGAGCCACATTTGTAATTAAACAGTCACCTGAGTGCTGTATGCCCTGTATGCCACCTTACTAACCAAACGCATACAATAAGATATATCGATTAATATTAAATATGTAACTATGTCTGTAACCTTTTCAGTTAGCAGAATACCTCCGAGCCTGAAAGGTTCTCTCTCCCCATCACTGTTGATGGTTAGGCAGTCCTGGAGTATATGGAGGGAAAGGAGGGCTTGCAAGGCAAACTTATGACACATCAGTATATGCAAACTTTCAAGTTCTTCAGAACTCTTTATTAGCAAGGTTGTGCGAAAAAACAAAAATGCTTCCATAGGTCAAAAGCAACTTGGGTGCTGTAATAAGAGTACGAAGACTGCAAAGATTTGTGAGGGGTTGTTAAACCTTTCTATCTCTAACACGAG
Source organism: Gekko japonicus (assembly GCF_001447785.1). Taxonomy (NCBI): domain Eukaryota; kingdom Metazoa; phylum Chordata; class Lepidosauria; order Squamata; family Gekkonidae; genus Gekko; species Gekko japonicus. The sequence continues at coordinate 30,862 of NW_015165353.1, forward strand.
GCCTGCAGCTCAGGGAGACTCCCATTTTAGCCATCCTCCAATGACAGCTGTTTCAAGAAAAACCTCAGAGAAACGCCTGCCGGCCACTTGCACCCCTGGGCAATAGCCTTGCCCTCCTTCCTGAAAAATGTGGTGGGTTCCACATGGGGGAACGGTGTTCAGAAGCACCACAAGTGGCATGTGAAAGAGCCACAGAAGGCTCACAAGCCACTGAGCAATGCTCCCTCTAAGCTGTGGAGTCTTGTGAGCAAAAATTCCACTTTGTGGGCGACTGTCATTAAAGTTGTGAGTGAGCGATTGGGCTACTTCATAAATTAGTTTGCTCTGGAGCCATCCTTCCTGAGTGAAGACAAAGATGTGTGAGCCAGAGGCTAAAAAAGTGTGAGCTAGCTCACACTAACTCAGCTTAGAGGGAGCACTGCCACTGAGTATCACTGATTTAAGCAGAATGCATACTGGCTTACCGTTTATGCAGTGGTTCTCAAATTGTGGGTTGTCTAACTGGTCAGTTGCAATGCCAGAAGGGAGGCAGAGGGGAAAGGCAAGGTGGAAGAGGCACCCGTAAAAATGGATGAAATTTCCTTGTCTTCCCATTCAGTGGGGAGTCACTCCGCCCTTTATCTTTTTCATTTTGGGGGCAGAAGTCTGCTTCGTCAACCACGGCAGTAGGAGCCACTCCACATGCTGCGTTTTTACATATACTAATAATTTGGTGTGTGTAAACGAGAACTTTGAACACATTGATTGGGCGGGTGTGATTGGATGCAGTTGCATTTCAAGTAGGTGTGCATTTTATATGCATAAAGTGCAAACATGGCTGAGAGATCTTTATGCAAACCATTGCTCACGATTGCTATGTATTAATAAATCTTCGAAATAAAACGTTTTGTTCAATAGTAACTTAGATGAGAGTCTTCCATTGTGTGTACATAGGGGAGGCGGAGTAGCAGAGGATGACTTTGCAGGGGGATTCTAAAATCATAGTAAGATAGCAGTCCAGCTGCCCCCCAAAATTTGAGAATTGGTCCATGAATAAGGCAAAGGTAAAGCAGTTAATAAACAGACATGCAGCTTTCATGGTTTTCTTCTGGTGAAACCACAAGATGGCAGTATTGGCAAAGAGATGAGCTGCAAATGGTATTTCTAGCATTTTATTTCTAGCAGCTCAAGCAGAAATCTAACAGGCACTCTGAATGCAGAGGGAGGGAAGGAAGGTGCTGGACAGACAGGAAGATTCAAGAATAAAAAGCAATGGAACATAGAAGATCAAAATTAATTATCTCAAAAAGATAAAATATCTCTGGATAGTACCAGGCTGCTTCCTGAACCACAGATTCCTGACCATGTCTGGCATCATGGACAATAACTTCAGGAAAGGTCTGTACCTTTTGTTCTTATTCTCTCTGTCTGGAGTGGTGTGTGTCTCAATTCGTTATTCTTTGCCTGAGGAGAAGAAAAGTGGGTCTCTGGTGGCTAATGTGCTGAAGGATTTGAAGCTGGGACCAGGGGAGCTCTCTGCTCGCAGAGCCCAGCTAGTTTCCAAAAGCCATAAGCAATATTTCCAGCTGGATACCCATTCTGGGAATCTGTTTGTAAATGAAAAGATAGACAGAGAAGCTTTGTGTGGTGAGATGGACTCTTGCTTACTGTTGTCTGAAATTGTGCTCCAGAACCCCTTAACAATCTACAGCATTGAGATGCAGGTAGAAGATATAAATGACAACTCTCCAGCATTTTCTCAAACTGAACTTGACCTGTCTATTCCTGAGAATGCTCCCACAAATAGTCGATTCCCCCTGGAACCAGCCCAAGATAGAGACTTGGGCAAAAACAGTATTCAGAACTACACCCTCAGTCCTAATGAGAATTTTCAGCTGGAAATTCAAAGTGGCAGGGATGGAAATAAAAATCTGGACCTTATTCTGGAAAAACCACTAGACAGGGAGAAAGAGGCTCATTTGTTGCTGACTCTCACAGCAGTTGATGGAGGGGTGCCCCAGAGAATGGGAACAGTTCAAATAAAAATTAAGGTCCTGGACAACAATGACAACCTCCCGGAGTTTACACAATCTGAATATATAGTGGGTTTGAAGGAAAATAGCCCTCCAGATACTCTGGTCTTGAAAGTGGAAGCCAGAGATTTAGATTTTGGTTCAAATGCAGAGGTCACTTATTCTTTCCATCAGCCGCCTGAGAGAATAAGCAACTTGTTCCACTTGCATCAAACAACAGGGGAGATCACTGTTGTGGGTCCAGTGGACTATGAAAAAGAAACCATTATATGAAGATCAAGGCAACAGATGGAGGCGGTCATACAGGCCACTGCAAGGTCCTGGTGGAAATTGAGGATGAGAATGACAATGTACCTGAGATCTCTGTCATATCCATCGCCAGCCCTTTGGCAGAAGACTCTCCTCTTGATACGTTAGTTGTGCTTTTCAGTGTCACAGACCAAGACTCTGGAGAAAATGGCAGGACCTCCTGCTCAATGGAGATAAACTTGCCCTTTCTGTTGAAAACCACTGTGAATAATTATTATAAACTGGTAACCCAAAGGTTATTGGATAGAGAGAAAGACCCCGAGTATAACTTCACCATCACAGCTACCGATCAGGGCTCTCCCAGGCTCACTTCAAGAAGAACGCTTAGGGTTTTGGTCTCAGACATCAATGACAACTCTCCAGTGTTTGAGAAGTCCAAGTATGAAATGCAGGTGTGGGAAAACAACATTCCCGGCCTGCTGATGGGTTCGGTCCATGCTGTCGATCTGGATGTGGAGCAGAATGCCAAGGTGACCTATTCTCTTGTGCCAGGAAATGCCAGTGGTGCTCCTGTGGCCTCTTACGTTTCCATCAACTCTGAGACGGGGAATCTTTACGTCCTGCGATCTCTGGATTATGAGCAGATCAAGGAGTTCCAAGTGACAGTGAGGGCTTCAGATGGGGGCTCTCCTCCACTGAGCTCAGAGGTTGTTGTTCGAGTTGTGATCCTGGATGAAAACGATAATGCCCCCTTCTTCCTCTACCCTCTTCAGAACAGCACCTCCGCCTTCAATGAGCTGGTTCCCAAGTCAGTGGAGGCCGGTTACCTGGTCGCCAAGGTGGTGGCTGTGGATGGGGATTCGGGCCAGAACTCTTGGCTGTCCTATGAATTGCTGAAGGCCACAGACCCTGGCCTTTTCAGCATTGGAGCCCAGAAT
>NW_015165353.1:34513-70690 GCF_001447785.1 Gekko japonicus
CTGATTTGCATCATTGTGTTTGTTGCCATTAAAATGTACAAGAAAGAGTCTAGTTTCATCACCGCCCTTCCTCAGTTCCCACCTGCCTTACCTGAGATCCCAGAAACTGGTGTCGATTCTCAGAGTGGATCACTTTCCCGGACTTACCAGTATGATGTTTGCCTAACTGGTGGATCCTTAAGCAGCGATTTCAGATTCCTTAGGCCTCTCATTCCTGTTTTTTCTATGGGGGATCCAAACTTTTCTGAGAATCACAGGATTTCTTCTGGCTTTCAAGAGACTCCTGAGCAGGCAGAAGGCCAAGAACAAAGAGAACAGGTGAGTAAATAGTTGTGATTTCTTTATTGCCCCGTGTTCTAGGGAACGTTCCACTGGCTTATATGACTGTGGAAATGCTTTTTGCTGAATTGTCCTTCATATTTTTTAAATTTATGAATTTCTCCTCTCTGTTGCTTCACTGTGTTTCTCTTTTTGGAGATGTCTATCACTGCTAGATAAGTGTCATTTAGGAACAGTGCGTGTATAAAACGAAGTACTTCTTCACCCAAAGAGTGATTCACACTTGGAATTCACTGCAACAGGAAGTGGTGGCGGCCAGTGTTCCCTCTAAGCTGAGTTAGTGTGAACTAGCTCACAGTTTTTTAGCCTCCAGCTCACACGGTTTTGTCTTAGCTCAGGAAGGGATGGCTCCAGAGCAACCTAATTTGTGCAGTAGCCAAGTCACTCGCTCACAACCTTAATGCCAGTTGCTCCCTAAGTAGGATTTTTGCTCACAAGACTCCACAGCTTAGAGGGAACATTGGTGGCGGCTACAAGCATGGACGGCTTCAAAAGGGAATTAGATAAGCATATGGAGCAGAGGTCCATCAGTGGCTATTAGCCACAAGGTATAGATAGGGGCTCTGGGGCAAGTGATGCTCTGTCTTCTTGGTGCTTGGGGGGGTCAACAGTGGGAGAGCTTCTAATGTCCTGGAGCCACTGGTGGACCTCCTGATGGCACCTGGTATTTCTGGCCACTGTGTGATACAGAGTGCTGTTGTGTGTAAACAAGAGCATCCAACACATTGATCAATCCCCTGATCCAACATTGGCATCTCTTATGTTCTTATGTATTTGCAATCAGTACATGATATTTAGCTCTTACTTTTCCATATTCTTTGGGTTTTCCCTTTATCATCCCTGTTCTTTTCCTCAGTAGTCTGCTCTCCTTGCTGTCAGATCCTATACCTAAGACCCACGAAAGGTTTTTCCCTTGAGCCGACCATGCTTTTGAAGCTCTCTCATCCTTCTTCTTTGTTGGTCCTGTGCCCCTCTTTCCATTGGACCTTCCACAGATCCTTTACTCTAGCCCATTTTCCCAAGCCCGTTACTGAATGGTGGGACTCTTTCTTCAACCCTCCTGCCTCCTGGTCATTAGGTTTATGACTTTCTGAAGCTTATTACCCTTAAGGCTGATTCCTGACTTTGTGAGAAAATTGCAACTTCTCCATGTAATCCAGAATGTCACACAATAAAGTTATGAAGTCTTAGTCATATTTTTGCTTTTTCATACACTTATATCCATGTGGCTGGGAATACAGGCTTTTTAAAATGCGGGCATGTTATCCACACATTTCGTAGGCGCTTTATATTTCCCTAATTTGGTATGGATCTCCCCTAAGATTGCTGTTAACGTATTCTTCTTGTACCTTAGTTCAGTTGAGCCCAGTTCCTTGACCACAGTCACAGTGAGCTGCAAACAAACTCCTCTCAGGCTTCTTTCTGCCTTCCCTCTATTTCCTGGGGAGCCACAGCGATGCCAGCCCTGATCGCTGAGCTCTTCAAGGTGTACAAGCATTGTTAGACTTGGAAAGGGGCAGTCTCTTAGGATGGGGGAACAGAGCAAAACAGTTGCCAAGAATTTCTGGTTAGTGTGAAAGTGAGAGAAGGAAAACAGAGGGGGTGAGAGATTCTGAGGGCAGCTTATCAGGAAATGTTTGGAATGAAGAATAGATCCAGGAGACAAGAACAAAGCAAGCTGCAAGGAAGATGGAGGAAAACCTCACTCAAATGGAAGCAGAATTGGAGCAGCCTTGGAGCCTTGATCACTGCCACAGGAGGTGGTGGCAGCTTCAAGCATGGACGGCTTCAAGCGGGAATTAGATAAGCATCTGGAGCAGAGGTCCATCAGCGGCTATTAGCCGCAAGGTATAGATAGGAACCCCGGGGCAAGTGATGCTCTGTATTCTTGGTGCTTGGGGGGTGGGCAACAGTGGGAGGGCTTCTAGTGTCCTGGCCCCACTGCTGGACCTCCTGGTGGCACCTGGTATTTTTGGCCACTGTGTGACAGAGGGTTGGACTGGGTGGGCCATTGGCCTGATCCAACATTGGCTTCTCTTATATTCTTATGGAGGGAGGGAGTGATGTTCTCATGTCTGAGTGGAGACTGGCACCGAAGGGAGTCCATCCTAGCAGAGGCTGCTCTTTGAAACCAGAAGAACTTCAAGTTCTGGCGTTCAGGGAGAAGGCATCAAAAGCAACAGTCAAGACACTACTGGCCCTCTTTCTATTTGTGTGCATGTAAAAGAGTGACCGTGATGGTGCGGAGAGAATGGCAGAGCTGTTGAAGTACTGGAAACAGAGGTGGAACAAGCTGGGGTTTTTTTGGAGGGGGGATTTAATTTGGGTATTTGAGTTGTTGAGTTGGCAGTATTATTTTTTAACAGAATCTAAAGAAAACTAGTATATGTCGATACACGACTCAGTTACATATTAAAGTTCCATGAGACCATACATCTAGGGTTCAACACCACTTTTAGAGAAAATTCCAGAAATGACGCCAGTGTGTAGCATGCAGCATACCTCAGTTCTTCACTACTGGGCAATCCGTTGTGTCCAGTTATTGAAAAATAAAAAGAAACTTTAAACAAATTGAGGAAAAATAGTTGGAGCATGAAAGGAACCCGACTAAATTGTACCAGATAGCAAAACCAAATGAAGTTTCTAGTCCACTCTTGACTTCTAATCTAAAGAGCAGTTACCCTTAAGGTGGCAACCTGTAATGGAGTCAGGATCTCCCCTTCACATTAAAGTGTCTGCTACACTACAAGAACACGCCTTCAGAGCAAGGTTGGTGCCGTTTCTACTCCAAACTCATGATTCTCCCCCCCCCCCAGAAGATTGTCTAGATGGCTGCTTTTCATTCCTTTCTGGGGGGAAAAACTGTGTTTGTCGATATATGGTTAGGAACACGTTTTTTGTTGTTGTTGTTCAGTCGCACAGTTGAGTCCGACTCCTTGCGACCCCATGGACCAGATCACGCCAGGCCTTCCGGTCTTCCGACGTCCTCTGAAGTTTGCTCAACTTCATGTTCGTTGCATCTATGACACTGTCTAACCATCTCATCCTTTGCCGTCCCTGTCTTCTTTGACCTTCAATCTTTCCCAGCATCAGGGTCTTCTCCAGTGACACTGTCTAACCATCTCATCCTTTGCCGTCCCTGTCTTCTTTGACCTCCAATCTTTCCCAGCATCAGGGTCTTCTCCAGTGCGTGCTCCCTTAAAATCACCAAAATCACACACACACACACCCCATTAGGAAATCAGAAGCAGCCCTTGCAGTCCTCCATTTTTCTCCAAAAATCTAGTAACTAACAACATCTAGTAACTAACAACATCTAGTAACTAACAACATCTAGTAACTAACAACATCTAGTAACTAACAACATCAATAGTTGCCCATAAAATTGGGATCTTTCACCTGTGTCCATGGAACTTAGTACTGATGATCCATTGGGTGATGAGGATTTAATTGGGATGGAAAACAAACAAATTATAGTTTAACTGCATTATCCTATTGAAAACAGCTGGAAATGAAAGCTGAAAAACAAATAAATGAGGATCTTTTTAAAAAGCAAAACAAAATGGAATTTAAAAAACCTCCAAAACTCTGTTTTATTGAGTCCAGAACCAAAAAAAACCTGTTCCTTTCGGGGTAAGGTTGGCCTATGCAGGACAAATGAAATCCCTCTTTGCCTGGCTGGCCCAGCATCAAGATCCCATCTCCTCTGAAGTGACTTTCAATTTGTTGTTGTTGGCTTTAATGGTTTTAAAATGTTATTTTATCATATATGTTTTAATCTGTTAGCAGCCTTGGTGGACCAGTGAGAGTGGAAAGGTGGGGTACAAATTTTCTAAAATCAATCCATCAATCGATAAATAGAAGATAGTCGTACAGTGAGGGGGACCCTCCCTCTTCTCCCTGCTGCCGCCCAGTGAAGCAGTGGGAGAAATTGTGGGGCCAAAGCTGGCATTGCCATGATGCCGGGCAATGCATTACCTCACCCCCCAAAGGTCCCAGGGGTTGAAGCCCCACTGGCTGGCAACCCAACCCACTGTGCTCGGTAGCTGACATTTGGGGGTGGGGCTGCTGAGTAAATCAGCAGAGACATATGTTGCATTTTTAGATGTACGACTAGTCTGGTGTGTGTAAACAAGAGCATTGAACACATTGATCAAGAGGGTGTGACTGGCTGCAGTTGCATTCAGTAAGTGTGTATGTTGTATGCATAAAGTGTAAAATGGCTGAGAGATATTTATGCAAATCATTGCTCACTATTGCTATTTATTAATAAACCTTAAAATAAAACATTAAGTTGTCCAAAAGTAACTTAGACGAGAATCTTACATTTGTGTACATAGGGGAGGGGGAGTAGTGGGGAATGACTTTGCACGTGCATTCTAAAAGGCAGAGTAAGATAGTACCGTGTTTCCCCGAAAATTATTTTTTCTCAAAAAGACACATTAGGGCTTATACCACAAATGCATAGAAATCCTGCTAGGGCTTATTTTGGGGGTAGGTCTTATTTTCGGGAAAACAGGGTAGTCAAGCTTCCCCCCAAAGTTTGAGTTCTGGTCTTTCTAGTAGGTCCACAAGAGAGCAGTATTGGCAAACAGATCAGTTGCAACTCCCCCTCATGGATCACTGCCTTGTCGTGGCGAGGGGGCTTGCGCAGTTCAATGAAGCTGTGGGCTATGCCGTGAAGGGCCACCCAAGACGGACAGGCCACAGCAGAGAACTCAGACCAAGCGTGATCCACCTGGAGAAGGAAATGGCAACCCACTCCAGTATGTTTGCCAAGAAAACCCCATGGACAGTATCAAAAGGCTAAAAGATATGACGCCGGAAGATGAGCCCCTCAGGTCGGAAGGTGTCCAATATGCTACTGAGGAAGAGCAGAGGACAAGTACAAGTAACCCCAGAAAGAGTGAAGCGGCTGGGCCAAAGCCGAAAGGACGCTCAGTTGTGGATGTGTCTGATGGTGAAAGGAAAGTCCGATGCTGCAAAGAACAATACTGCATAGGAACCTGGAATGTAAGATCTATGAATCAAGGTAAGCTTGACGTGGTCAAAAATGAGATGGCAAGACTGAACATCGATATCCTAGGAATCAGTGAACTAAAGTGGACAGGAATGGGCGAATTTAACTCAGAAGACCATTATATCTACTACTGTGGCCAGGAATCTCGTAGAAAAAATGGTGTGGCCTTTATAGTCAACAAGAGAGTGCAAAAGGCAGTACTGGGATACAATCTCAAAAATGACAGAATGATTTCTGTCCGATTCCAAGGCAAACCATTCAACATCACAGTAATCCAAGTCTATGCCCCAACCACTGATGCAGAAGAGGCTGAAGTGGACCGGTTCTATGAAGACCTACAACACCTCCTAGAACTAACACCAAAAAATGATGTCCTCATCATCATAGGGGACTGGAATGCTAAAGTAGGAAGTCAAAAGGTAACTGGAATAACAGACAAGTTTGGCCTTGGAAAGCAAAATGAAGCAGGGCAAAGGTTAACAGAGTTTTGTCAAGAGAACACACTGGTCATAGCGAACACCCTTTTCCAACAACCTAAGAGGCGACTCTACACATGGACATCACCAGATGGGCAACACCGAAATCAGATTGACTATATAATTTGCAGTCAAAGATGGAGAAGCTCTATCCAGTCAGTAAAAACAAGACCTGGAGCTGACTGTGGTTCAGATCATGAGCTACTCATTGCAAAATTCAGACTTAAACTGAAGAAAATTGGGAAAACCACGAGGCCATTCAGGTTTGACCTAGATCGCATCCCTGATGAATATACAGTAGAGGTGAAGAATAGATTCAAGGGTCTGGATTTGATAGATAGAGTGCCTGAAGAACTATGGACAGAGGTTCGTGACATCGTACAGGAGGCAGCAATCACCACCATACCAAAGAAAAAGAAATGCAAGAAAGCAAAATGGCTTTCTGATGAGGCTTTACAAATAGCAGAGGAAAGAAGGAAAGCGAAAGGCAAAGGCGAAAAGGAAAGATTTACCCAACTGAACGCAGATTTCCAGAGAACAGCAAGGAGAGATAAGGAGGCCTTCCTGAATGAACAGTGCAAAGTAATAGAAGAAAACAATAGAATGGGAAGGACTAGAGATCTCTTCAAGAAAATTGGAGAAATCAAGGGAGCGTTCCATGCAAAGCTGGCCATGATAAAGGACAAAAACGGTAGGGACCTAACAGAAGCAGAAGAGATTAGGAAAAGATGGCAAGAATACACAGAAGAACTATACAAGAAAGACCTCAATGTCCTTGACAAACACGACGGTATAATCACTGACCTTGAGCCAGACATCCTGGAATGTGAAGTTAAATGGGCCTTAGAAAGCATTACTAACAACAAAGCTAGTGGAGGTGATGGTATTCCAGCTGAGCTATTCAAAGTCTTAGAAGATGATGCTGTTAAAGTTCTGCACTCCATTTGCCAGCAAATTTGGAAAACGCAACAGTGGCCACAGGATTGGAAAAGATCAGTATACATTCCAATCCCAAAGAAGGGCAATGCCAAGGAATGTTCAAACTATCGCACAATTGCACTCATATCACACGCTAGCAAGGTCATGCTCAAGATCCTACAAGCTAGGCTTCAACAGTACGTGGATAGAGAACTACCAGAAGTACAAGCTGGGTTTCGAAGAGGTAGAGGAACGAGAGATCATATTGCCAACATTCGCTGGATTATGGAGAAAGCAAGAGAGTACCAGAAAAATATCTACTTCTGCTTCATTGACTATGCTAAAGCCTTTGACTGTGTGGATCACAACAAACTATGGCAGGTCCTTAAAGAGATGGGAGTACCAGACCACCTCACATGTCTCTTGAGAAACCTGTATAAGGGCCAAGAAGCGACAGTTAGAACCGGATACGGAACAACTGATTGGTTCAGCATAGGAAAAGGAGTACGACAAGGATGTATACTGTCACCTTGCTTATTTAATATATATGCAGAGTACATCATGCGAAATGCTGGCCTGGATGAATCACAAGCGGGAATTAAGATTGCTGGGGAAAAGATCAACAACCTCAGATATGCAGATGATACCACTCTAATGGCTGAAAGTGAAAAGGATCTAAAGAGCCTCTTGCTCAGAGTAAAAGAGGAGAGCGCAAAAGTGGGCTTGAAGCTCAACATCAAAAAAACTAAGATCATGGCATCCGGCCCCATCACTCCTTGGCAAATAGAAGGGGAAGCTGTGGAAGTAGTGACAGACTTCACGTTCCTGGGATCCCAGATCACCGCAGACTGTGACTGCAGCCATGAAATTAAAAGACGCCTGCTCCTTGGGAGGAAAGCGATGGCGAACCTAAACAGCATGATAAAAAGTAGAGACATCACCCTGCCAACAAAAGTCCGCATGGTCAAAGCAATGGTATTCCCAGTAGTCATGTATGGCTGCGAGAGCTGGACTATAAGGAAGGCCGAGCGCCGAAGAATAGATTCTTTTGAACTATGGTGCTGGAGAAGACTCTTGAGAGTCCCTTGGACTGCAAGAAGAACAAATCAGTCAATCCTCAAAGAAATCAACCCTGACTGTTCCCTGGAAGGCCAGATAATGAAACTGAAGCTCAAATACTTTGGCCACCAAATGAGAAGGGAGCACTCACTGGAGAAGACCCTGATGCTGGGAAAGATTGAAGGTCAAAGAAGACGGGGACGGCAAAGGATGAGATGGTTAGACAGTGTCAAGATTCTTACAGTTTGTGTTCATGGGGGGAGGTAGTAGCAGGAAAAGACTTTGCACGTGGATTCTAAAAGGCAGAGTAAGAAAGCAGTCAATCTGCTCCAAAAAGTTTGAGAACTTAAAGAGACATGCAAGTTTCATGGTTTTCTTCTAGTAAGACCACAAGATGGCAGTATTAGCAAACAGATGGGCTGCAAATGGCATTTCTGGCATTTCATTTGTAGCACTAGCAAAAACCTAACAGGCAGAGACACTCTGAATGCAGAGGGAAGGGAGCTGCTGGATAGATGGGAAGACTCGAGGACAAAAAGGAATGGACACAGCAGATCAAAATTAATTATTCCAGGAAAAGAAGATATCTCTGGATAGTACCCAGCTGCTTCATGTTCTGAAAACCATAAATATCTGACCTGGGAGAGTCTGGCACCATGGAGGATCATTTCAGAATCAGAAGAGGTCTGTACCTTTTGTTCTTACTCTCTCTGTCTGGAGTGGTGTGTGTCTCTATTCACTATTGTGCTCCAGAACCCCTTAACAATCTACAGCATTGAGATGCAGGTAGAAGATATAAATGACAACTCTCCAGCATTCTCCCAAACTGAACTTAACCTATCTATTCCTGAGAATGCTCCCACAAACACTCGATTCCCCCTGGAATCTGCCCAAGATACTGATTTGGGCAAAAACACCATCCAGAACTACACCCTCAGTCCCAATGAAAATTTTCACTTGGAAATTCAAAGTGGCAGGAGTGGAAGGAAACATTTGGAACTTGTTCTGGAGAAACCACTAGACAGGGAGAAAGCGGCTCAGTTGGGGCTGACACTCACAGCTGTTGATGGAGGGGTGCCCCAGAGAACAGGCACAGTTCAAATCAATATTAATGTTCTGGACACCAATGACAACTTCCCTGAGTTTGCACAATCTGAATACATAGTGAGTTTGAAGGAAAACAGCCCTCGAGATACTCTGGTCTTGAAAGTGGAAGCCAGAGATTTGGATTTGGGTTCAAATGCAGAGATCACATATTCATTCCATCAGGCGCCTGAGAAAATAAGCCAATTGTTCCAGTTGCATCAAACTACAGGGGAAATCACTGTTTTGGGTCCAATTGACTATGAAAAAGAAACCAGGTATTATATGAACATCAAAGCAACAGATGGAGGGGGCTTCTCAGGCCACTGCAAGGTCCTGGTGGAAATTGAGGATGAGAATGACAATGCCCCAGAAATATCAGTCATAACCATCACCAGCCCTTTGGCAGAAGATTCTCCCCTAGATACATTGGTTGTGCTTTTCAGTGTCACAGACCGAGACTCTAGAGACAACGGGAGGACCTCATGCTCTGTAGGGATACAGTCCCCTTTTCTTTTAAAAACAACACTGAACAATTATTATCAACTTGTGACCCAAAGTCCACTAGACAGAGAGAAAGTCTCTGAGTATAACGTCACCATCACAGCTACTGATAAGGGCTCTCCCAAGCTCACTACAGAAAGAACCATTACAGTTTTAATTTCAGACATCAATGACAACTCTCCAGTGTTTGAGAAGTCCAAGTATGAAATGCAAGTGTGGGAAAACAACATTCCCGGCCTGCTGATGGGTTCGGTCCGTGCTGTCGATCTGGACGTGGAGCAGAATGCCAAGGTGACCTATTCTCTTGTGCCAGAAAATGCCAGTGGTGCTTCTGCAGCCTCTTATGTTTCCATCAACTCTGAGACGGGGAATCTGTACGTCCTGCGATCTCTGGATTATGAGCAGATCAAGGAGTTCCAAGTGAGAGTGAGGGCTTCAGATGGGGGTTCTCCTCCACTGAGCTCAGAGGTTGTTGTTCGAGTTGTGATCCTGGATGAAAACGACAATGCCCCCTTCTTCCTCTACCCACTTCAGAACAGCACCTCCCCCTTCAACGAGCTGGTTCCCAAGTCAGTGGAGGCCGGTTACCTGGTCGCCAAGGTGGTGGCTGTAGATGGGGATTCGGGCCAGAACTCTTGGCTTTCCTATGAACTGCTGAAGGCCACAGACCCCGGCCTTTTCAGCATAGGAGCCCAGAACGGAGAAGTCAAAACCAGGAGGCCACTGACAGAGCGAGACACAAACAAGCAGAGACTGATTATCCTGGTGAGAGACAATGGCCACCCTCCCCAGACCAGCACTGCAACCCTGAATATCCTTCCGGTGGATGGCTTTTCAGATCCTTATCTGAATGTTGCAAGCGTCAGTCATGAAGCTGGTGAGGAAGACGGCTCCTTGACCATGTACCTGGTGATCTGCTTGGCTGCGGTGTCCTTTGTGTTCCTGATTTGCATCATTGTGTTTGTTGCCATCAAAGTTCACAAGAAAGAGTCTAGTTTTATCACCGCCCTTCCTCAGTTCCCACCTGCCTTACCTGAGATCCCTGAAACTGGTGTCGATTCTCAGAGTGGATCACTTTCCCGGACCTACCATTATGATGTTTGCCTTACTGGTGGATCCTTAAGCAGCGATTTCAGATACCTTAGGCCTCTCATTCCTGTTTTTTCTGTGGGGGACCCAAATGTCTCTGAGAATCACAGGATTTCGTCTATCTCTCAAGAGACTTCTGAGCAGGTGGAGGGCCAAAAAGAAAGAGAACAGGTATGTAAATAGCTGGGGGGGGGGCTCCTTAATTGTCTCATGTCATTCAGAAATTTCAGCTGGGTTATGTTTTGTCAGAATTTTTAATGTTGGGGAATTTCACATTACCTGTCTTCTCCCGGTTTTAAGCCGGGAGTCTTCTGTTTCCAGATGAACCGGTACAGGGCTGCCGTTTCACACACGGCTTGCCCCTACCGGAAAGGAGCCAATTCATAAGCGGTTCGGCGTTTCACACACGCACCGCTTTGTTTCCCCACTTTTTTTTAAAAGTCCGTCTTATAGCGATATATTGATATACCAGTATTCCAATGTATTCCAATGGGATCGCTATAGCGTTATATCGATATATCGATATAAGCCGAACGTTCAAAAAAAAAAAAAAGCCCGCGCGGCTGAAAAAAGGCGGGAAAGAACCGTATCGGAACCGGGAGAGGGAACGGGAGACTCCTCGGAAGCGGTTGACAGGTAAATCGCTTCCCTCCTGGTTCCTATACGGAACAGAGACTTTTGAGTGTGAAATGGCAGTCAGATCCCGGTAGGGAACCGATTCTCAACCGGGTTCTGTCTGAAATGACAGACCAGCACCCGGATGAGAATCGGTTCCCTACCGGGAGAAAGCACCTGTCTGAAATTCCCCACAATTTCTGCCTCTCTCTGTTAATTGCATTTCTTCTTATTAGAGACATCTGTCGTGACTAGATAAGTGCCATTGGAGAACAAGTGTATGTATTTGCATTGAGTTCAGGATACTCAGCTGTGCTTCTCCATCTACTTTAGGATTGTCCCTTTGTTATCCCTGTTGTTTTCCTTATTAGGCTTGTAATCCTTGATGTCATTTCCTCTTGTGCCTAGGGCTCAAGAAAGGTTTTTCCGTTGAGTCGACCATCCTTTTGAAGCTGGCTCATCCTTCTATTTTGTTGTTCCTTTGCCCCTCTTTCCATTGGATCTTTTCTTCCACAGATCATTTAATCAAGCCCATTTTGCCAAGCCCATTGTGGAATGCTGGGATTCTTTCTTCAACATCCCTGCCTCCTGGTCATTAGCTTTCTGACTTTCTGAAGCTTTTTTCCCGTAAGCCTGACTTTGTGAGAAAATCAGAGCTTCTCCATGTATGCCAGTATGACGCACAAAAAAGCTATGAAATGTTAGTTATATATTTGCATTTTCATACACTGTTATCTATGTGGGTGGGAACACAGCCAGTTTAAAATACGAGTATATTACCCACACAGTTCCTGTGTTTCTTATGTTTGCCTCATATTTGATGGCTGCAAACAGACTCTTCTCAGGCTTGTTTTTGCCTCCCTTCTGTTTCCTGAGGAGCCATAGCACCATCTGCCCTGATTGGTGTGCCTGTCAAGGTGCACAGACATCATTAGACTAAAAGTCAGTCTTAGAGAACCTTGAAAGGGAAAGGTATTTTAGGAGGTGGGAACAGAGAATGACACATTGCCAAGAATTCCTGGTTAGTGTGAAAGTGAGAGAAGGAAAGTTGTTTTGGGCCCCGGTCACACGGGCCAGATATTACCGGGGGGGAGGCATGGCTAATTGCCCCGGTGCAGTTTGATCCGCAATTACACGATCAGATGCACCGGCGGCACACCACGGGTCCTTCCCTTGGCGCCGGTGGGTAAACGAGGGACTGGAGGGGAATGCCGTGTGCTGGCGCGATCACACCACAGGCATCTGGAGGCAAACATTTACTAGTACCTTGGAGGCACTAATTTTTAAATGTGCATTGTTGGCCGTAAGCCACGGGTGCGCTCCACTTCCCAGATGTTGGGGTGTGATCGAGCCCGGATAATCCACCCACCTTCTGTGCCTCTCCCGCGGCAACTTTGTTGTGTGACCGGGGCCTCAGTTTGTTTTAATGGTTTTAAAATGTGATTTTATCACATATGTTTTAATTTGTTAGCAGCCCTGGTGGACCAGTGAGACCAGTGAGAGTGGAAATAAAACATGATCTAATAAAATTTAAACCTGGCTACAATACAATTTCCATAACCTAAATAGCAAGACACAGAATTTGGCAACATGGTACGTATTCCTAGGGTTCTCATCACATAAAAGATAATCAAGCTTAGCTTTTTCAGTAAAACCAAGAATCTTATCCAATAATAGAGTCTCCTCAAAAGCTGCTTTATAATGTGGGCAGCTAAAAATGTATGCTCTATGGATTTATGTGGGACAGAAAGAGCTAAAAGTTACTTTAATGCTATGTGATGAAGAAAAAGCTTTTGACTGCATTGAATGGAGTTTGTTCAAAAATCTCAATTCAGTTCTTCATTGGTACGAATATTTGACCAAACATATAACCAGTTTTACAACATTTATAAAATAAAACATGATCTAATAAAATTTAAACCTGGCTACAATACAATTTCCATAACCTAAATAGCAAGACACAGAATTTGGCAACATGGTACGTATTCCTAGGGTTCTCATCACATAAAAGATAATCAAGCTTAGCTTTTTCAGTAAACACAAGAATCTTATCCAATAATAGAGTCTCCTCAAAAGCTGCTTTATAATGTGGGCAGCTAAAAATGTATGCTCTATGGATTTATGTGGGACAGAAAGAGCTAAAAGTTACTTTAATGCTATGTGATGAAGAAAAAGCTTTTGACTGCATTGAATGGAGTTTGTTCAAAAATCTTGCCGAAGCGTATGCCCTTCTGAAACTATTTACTTCCAATGAAGTCAGGTAGGCTGCAGATTTGTCAATGTTTAACAGGTGCAAGACCCAAACAGGAATAACAAGCTTTATTAATATGGTCACCATTTGTTTGGATTTAATTCCAGGGGAGAATATAATGAAGCATATAAATATATCGAAGTTGGAGATTGATTTGTAAATGTACCCTTCTTACCCATGCTGAGGGTAATTAACTGAGACCCTGTTGTTATGTTCCATCCATCTCTCCTCAAGCATGGAGGAAACTAACAGCATCCTTTTCTTTAAGGTGGGGTGATTAATTGTGCAGTGTTATGTTGCATCTATTAAACATCATTATGTTGTATGCTAATCTGCTGCTCACTCTCTACCTATATCTATTAACTGGTAACTTCCATTTCAATGTATCTGAAGAAGTGTGTAGGCACACAAAAGCTTATCCATTGAATACAACTTTGTAGGTCTTAAAGGTGCTGCTGAACTCGAATTTTGTTCGGTTGCTTCAGACCAACACAGCTAGCCACCTGAATGTATTACCAGCTGGTGAACCAGCAACCCCTAGACCCAAGAAAGAGCCTTAGAATATAACAGCACCATCACAGACACAGACTGGGCCTCACCCAGGCTCACTTCAGCAAGAATAATTAATGTGGAGATCTCAGATGTCAATGACAATTCTCCAGAATTTGAAAAGTCAGTTTATGAAATGCTATTACAGGAAAATAATATTCCAGGTCTGTTCATAGGTCTGGTCCAAGCCAGACATGGAACAAAAAGCTGGTGACCTATTCTCGTTTGCCTGGAAAGATCAGCGATCAACCTGTGTCCTCTTATGTCTCCATCAACTCTGAAACTGGGAATCTGTGTGCCATCTGATCTCTGGACTATGAGCAGGTGAAAGAGTTCCAGGTGAATGTAAGTGCTCTGGATAGCAGTTCTCTTCCACTGAGCTCCAAAGTTATTGTCTGAGTAGTTTTCATGGATGAAAATAATAATGTGTCATTCACTCTGTATCCTCTTCAAAATGATGCTTTCCCTGTCCAATGACCTGGTTCCCGGGGGGATTGAGACTGGCTACCTGGTCACCAAGGTGGTGGCAGTGGACAGAGATTCTGGTCAGAACTCTTGGTCCTCCACAGAACTGGGTCTTGTCAGCGTGGGGCCCCCAAATGGAGAAGTCAAAACCATGAGACTAATGAACAAATGAGGCCAATGAGGCCAATTAACATATGAGCCAAATTCAAACAGAAACTTATCATCAGAGTCAGAGACAAGAGTTACCCTCCCAAGGCCATCTCCACAACTCTATGCATTTTGCTACTGGATGGCTTTTCTGACCCTTATATGGAAATGGTGGATATCCCAAAGGATGACGAGGTAGAGGACCAAGACCATATCCTAACTATGTATCTGGTCACATGTTTGGCTGTCATCTCGTTCATTTTTCTCGTTTCTATGGTGGAACTTATTGTCATAAAGATTCAGAAAAGAGAACTCTGCCCTGAATTTCCCAGTGGGACTAAATTTCCAGGATAACTGTGAAGATGCTGGTTCTGGTTTCCTTTCCCAGACTTACAACTGTGAGGTGTGCTTAGCTGGTCGATCTCTGAACAGCAAGTTCATGTTTCTCAAGCTTCTCTGTCCTGATTTTCTGTGGAGCCTGCTGAAAATCAGGGAGATTCATAGACTTTTAGTCACATTCTGTGGATGTGCTTGAGACCATTGGGCATGTGAGCCAAATAAATTGATTGATTGACTTCTAGTCACCATACAGAAGATCAGTGCAGGAGTCAGGTGAGAAGAATTGATTTCGCATAGAATTCATAATAACTGAATCCCGCAAATATTGATATTAATAACAGTTCAGTGTAAACTACTCACTAACACCCCTGTATCAATGGAAATGAAACAGAGGTTTTCATCATTGCACCCAAATATCTCTCCTTTGTTTGCTCTTGTTTCTGCTTTTGCACATACAGAGGAATTTAACCATCATGTTTAATATGAACATTAACTACATAAAATGTTATAGTATCACTTCCAAATTAGTATAAATCTAAGCCAGTTGTACTGACTGCATGGCTCATGGAGAGCCATATTTAGAAATATTGTCAACTAAAAGAGCCTCCTGAGTGCTGTATGATCTGTAGGGGTGTGCATAAAACTAAAATCATCATTTACCGGATTCAGGTGTAATGGATCAGAAAAATATTGATATTACTTACACTACAATATTCAGATACGGAATTTTTCAGGAATCTCAATTTTTTTCAGCTCCATTATAGCATATGGAGACCATTATGTTTAATAGTCCCCATAGTATATAATAGAAAATAAATTTGGAGATATAGCTGCTGGCGCCTCTCCTCCAAAGAATACCCAGGTTTCAAAAAGATTGGACCAGGGGGTACAATTCTATGGGCCCCCAAAGAAGGTGACCCCCATCCTCCATTATTTCCAATGGAGGGGAAAAGTTTAAAGGGCTTGTGGTCCTTTTAAACACCCTCTCCAAACTACTAGTACACCTTGAAGACATTTAAAGGGGCTGCAGTTGCCTTAATTGCCTTTTAACTGTGGCTATCCAGCATTCCCATATAATCCCAAATATTTTTTGGGGGGGTTGTGATCGACTATATTTTACAGCCAAATGATCCTGAAATGTCGATTCGGTTGAATAACATTTTTTTAGCTTGGATATATCCAAATGCACACCTCTAATCCTGTGCAGCATCTCACTAAGCAAACACATACAATAAGACATATCAATTAATATTAAATACCTAACTGTAACTGCAGTTTTTTCAGTTACCAGTATACCTTTAAGCATGAAACATTGGACCTTTCTGCACTTGAATTTCATCCCTGATTTTATCAGAGCTCAACTCGTACACAATACCTTGCCTTTATCCCTGGTTATTACAGCACCCGTTTATCCCGAGACAAGTGTGGGACAAAACTGGGGTGACCTCGATGAGATGTGGAAACAAAAAAATACCCCGAGATAATTAGAGACGTGAACCCGAGTGCAGTATAGAATGTAAGTGTGGGGACAGGGCTGAACGAGGATTTAAGGTCTAGTGCGGAATCACCCATTCTCTCTCCCCACCTTTGGGCAGTTCTGAAGTATAAGGAGGGAAGGGAATGGCTTGCAAGTCAGACCTATGACACAGTTGTGTATGCAAGCTTTCAAGTTCTCCAGCTTTATTAACTGGGATGTTTTTAAAAAAACTGAGCTTGTGGAG
Source organism: Gekko japonicus (assembly GCF_001447785.1). NCBI lineage: Eukaryota > Metazoa > Chordata > Lepidosauria > Squamata > Gekkonidae > Gekko > Gekko japonicus. The sequence goes on from NW_015165353.1 coordinate 51,089, forward strand.
AAGGCTGAGGGGTTGTTGGACCATTCTGTCCCTGACAGGCGGCCTGCAGTTCAGGGAGACTCCCTGTCATTCAGTGACAGCTGTTTCAAGATGGGGACCACTTGGCTGCCAAATAACACCACTGGGCAGTAGCCTTGCCCGCTTTCCTGAAATATATGGTGGGTGCCACATTGGGAAATGGTATTCAGAAGTTCAAGTGGCATGTCAAAGAGTGACGCATGGCTCAGTACCACTGATTTAAACAAAATGCAGATTGGCTTACTGTTTATGCAGTGGCTTTTAAACTGTGGGTTGGGGCTATATCGTCTGCCAGAAGGGAGGCGGAGGGAAAAGGTGAACTAGAAGAGGAGACTGTAAAAGTGGGTGGAATTTCCTGTCTTTCCTCGGCTTCCCACTCAGTGGGGATGCACTCTGCCCTGTGTTCCTTTGTCTTTCCAGCAGAAGTTTGTTTTGTCAACCAAGGCAGTAGGAGCCACTTCATACGTTGCGTTTTAGATGTACTAATAGTTTGGTGTGTGTAAATAAGAACATTGAACACATTGATCAAGTGGGTGTGATTGGCTGCAGTTCTGTTCCAGTTAGTGTGTATTTTATATGCATAAAGTGAAAAATGGCTGAGAGATCTTTATGCAAAGCATTGCTCACTATTGCTATTTATTAATAAACCTTAAAAATAAAACATTAAGTTGTTCAATAGTAACTTAGATTAGAGTCTTCCATTTTGTGTGCATACGGGAGGGGGAGTAGCCGGGAACGACTTTGCACGTGGATTCTAAAAGGCAAAGTAAGATAACAGTCAATTTGCTCCCAAAAAGTTGAGAACTTAAATAGACATACAATTTTCATGGTTTTCTTCTGGTAGGACCACAAGATGGCAGTATTAGCAAACAGATGAGTTGCAAATGGCATTTCAGGCATTTCATTTGTAGAACTAGCAGAAACCTAACAGGCAGAGACATTGTGAATGCAGAGGGAAGGAAGGTGCTGGATACACAGAAAGATTCAAAAGCGAAAAGCAATGGACACAGCAGATCAAAATTAATCATTCCAGAAGGATAAAATATCTCTGGATAGTACCCAGCTTCTTCATGTTCTGAAAACCATAAATTTCTGACCTGGGAGAGTCTGGCACCATGGACGATATCTTCAGGATGAGAAAAGGTCTGTACCTTTTGTTCTTACTCTCTCTGTCTGGAGTGGTGTGTGTCTCTATTCGCTATTCTTTGCCTGAAGAGAAGAAAAGTGGGTCTCTGGTGGCTAATGTGCTGAAGGATTTGAAGCTGGGACCAGGGGAGCTCTCTGCTCGCAGAGCCCAGCTAGTTTCCAAAAGCCATAAGCAATATTTCCAGCTGGATACCCATTCTGGGAATCTGTTTGTAAATGAAAAGATAGACAGAGAAGCTTTGTGTGGTGAGATGGATTCTTGCTTACTTTTGTCTGAAATTGTGCTCCAGAACCCCTTAACAATCTACAGCATTGAGATGCAGATAGAAGATATAAATGACAACTCTCCAGCATTCTCTCAAACTGAACTTGACCTGTCTATTCCTGAGAATGCTCCCACAAATAGTCGATTCCCACTGGAACCAGCCCAAGATAGAGACTTGGGCAAAAACAGTATTCAGAACTACACCCTAAGTCCCAATGAGAATTTTCAGCTGGAAATACAAAGTGGCAGGGATGGAAATAAAAATCTGGACCTTGTTCTGGAAAAACCACTAGACAGGGAGAAGGAGGCTCATTTGTTGCTGACTCTCACAGCAGTTGATGGAGGGTCGCCCCAGAGAACGGGCACAGTTCAAATAAATATTAAGGTTCTGGACATTAATGACAACTTCCCTCAGTTTGCACAATCTGAATATATAGTGAGTTTAAAGGAAAATAGCCCTCCAGATACTCTGGTCTTGAAAGTGGAAGCAAGAGATTTAGATTTTGGTTCAAATGCAGAGGTCACTTACTCATTCCATCAGGTGCCTGAGAGAATAAGCAACTTGTTCCAGTTGCATCAAATGACTGGGGAAATCACCGTTTTAGGTCCAATTGACTATGAAAAAGAAACCAAATATTATATGAAGATCAAGGCAACGGACGGAGGTGGTCATACAGGCCATTGTAAGGTCCTGGTGGAAATCGAGGATGAGAATGACAATGTACCTGAGATCTCAGTCATATCTGTCACCAGCCCTTTGGCAGAAGACTCTCCTTTAGATACCATGGTCATCCTCTTAAGTGTCACAGACCGAGACTCTGGAGAAAATGGTAAGACTTCCTGCTCCATGGAGATGAACTTGCCCTTTCTATTAAAAAACACTGTGAATAATTATTATCAACTGGTGACCCAAACGCCGCTGGACAGAGAGAAAGTCCCTGAGTATAACATCACCATCACAGCGACTGATCAAGGTTTTCCCAGGCTCACTACAAAGAGAACAATTACAGTTTTAATCTCAGATGTCAATGACAACTCTCCAGCATTTGAGAAGTACAAGTATGAAATGCAAGTGTGGGAAAACAACATTCCAGGCCTGCTGATGGGTTCAGTCCGTGCTGTCGATCTGGACGTGGAGCAGAATGCCAAGGTGACCTACTCTCTTGTGCCTGGAAATGCCAGTGGTGCTCCTGCAGCCTCTTTTGTTTCCATCAACTCTGAGACGGGGAATCTCTTTGTCCTGCGGTCTCTGGATTATGAGCAGATCAAGGAATTCCAAGTGATGGTGAGGGCTTCAGATGGGGGCTCTCCTCCACTGAGCTCAGAGGTTGTTGTTCGAGTTGTGATCCTGGATGAAAACGATAATGCCCCCTTCTTCCTCTACCCACTTCAGAACAGCACCTCCCCCTACAACGAGCTGGTTCCCAAGATGGTGGAGGCCGGTTACCTGGTCGCCAAGGTGGTGGCTGTGGATGGGGATTCAGGCCAGAACTCTTGGCTTTCCTATGAACTGCTGAAGGCTACAGATCCCGGCCTTTTCAGCATAGGAGTCCAGAATGGAGAAGTCAAAACCAAAAGACCACTGACGGAGCGAGATGCAAACAAGCAGAGACTGATTATCCTGGTGAGAGACAACGGCCACCCTCCCCAGTCCAGCACTGCAACCCTGAATGTACTTCCGGTGGATGGCTTTTCCGATCCTTATCTGAATATTGCAAGTGTCAGTCATGAAGTCGTTGAAGAAGATGGCTCCTTGACCATGTACCTGGTGATCTGCTTGGCTGCGGTGTCCTTTGTGTTCCTGATTTGCATCATTGTGTTTGTTGCCATTAAAATGTACAAGAAAGACTCTAGTTTTATCACCGCCCTTCCTCAGTTCCCACCTGCCTTACCTGAGATCCCAGAAACTGGTGTCGATTCTCAGAGTGGATCACTTTCCCGGACTTACCATTATGATGTTTGCCTAACCGGTGGATCACTAAGCAGCGATTTCAGATTCCTTAGGCCTCTCATTCCTGTTTTCTCTATGGGGGACCCAAATATCTCTGAGAATCACAGGATTTCTTCTGTCTCTCAAGAGACTCATCAGCAGGCAGAAGGCCAAGAACAAAGAGAACAGGTGAGTAAGTTGTTGTGTTTTCTTTATTGCCCCATGTTCTAGGGAATGTTCCACTGGCTTATGTGACTGTGGAAATGCTTTTTGCTGAAACGTCAGTCATATTTTTTAAATTTATGAATTTATTCTGTGTGTTGTTTCATTGTTTTTCTCCTTATTGGTGATGTCTATCATGGCTAGATAAATGTCATTTAGGAACAGTGCATGTATTTGCACTCAGTACATGACATGTAGCTCTACTCCATCTTCTTTGGGCTGTGCCTTTATGGTTCCTGTTCCTTTCATCTGTAGGCTATTCTCCTTGCTGTCAGATCTTCCTGTGCCTAAGACCCACGAAAGGTTTTTCTATTGAGCCAACCATCCTTTTGAAGCTGGCTCATCCTCATAAGAACATGAGAGAAGCCAATATTGGATCAGGCCAATGACCCATCTAGTACAGCACTCTGTCACACAGCACCCCAAATATACCAGGTGTCATCAGGAGGTCCACCAGTGGGGCCAGGAAACTAGAAGCCCTCCCACTGTTGCCCCCCCCCCCTGCACCAAGAACACAGAGCATCCCTTGCCCCAGACCGAGAGTTCCTATCTATACCTTGTGGCTAATAGCCACTGATGGACCTCTGCTCCATATGCTTATCTAATTCCCTCTTGAAGCTGACCATGCTTGTAGCTGCCACCACCTCCAGTGGCAGTGAATTCCATGTGTTAATCACTCTTTGGGTTAAGTCCATGTGTTAATCACGCTTTGGGTGAAATCCTCCTATTTTGGGGGTCCTCTGCCCCTCTTTCCATTGGACCTCTTCTTCCACAGATCATTTTCCCAAGCCTGTTGCTGAATGCTGGAATTCTTTCTTCAACCCTCCTGCCTCCCGGTCATTAGCTTTCTGACTTTCTGAAGCTTATTACCCTCAAGGCTGATTCCTCACTCCATCATGAGGCACACTTGGGTCTCGAACTGCTGAACTACTGACCTTCCACATCCTGCAGTTCAGCGTCTTAACCACTTGAGCCACCGCAGCTCCGATATAGGGTTAGGCACGCATAAAACCACCAAAATCATACAGTCACACAAACACCACTAGGACATTAGTAGCAGACATTGCAGTCCTCCAGTCCTCTCAAAAAAATCCAGTAACTAACAGCATCTAGTAACTAACAACATCAATAATTGCTGAAAAATTTGGGATCTTTCACCTGTGTCCATGGAACTTGGTAGTGATGATTCGTTGGGTGATGAGGGTTTTATTCAGATGGAAAACAAACAAGTTATAGTGTAACTGTGTTTTCCCATTGAAAACAGCTGGAAATGAAAACTGAAAAACAAACAAATGAGGATCTTTTAAAGAAGCAAAACAAAATGGAAGCAAAAAAATCTCCAGAAGTCCAGAACCAAAAGAAACCTGTTCCTTTAGGGGTAAGGTTGGCCTCCCTCTTTGCCTGGCTGACCCATCACCAAGACCCCATCTCCTCTGAAGTGACTTTCAATTTGTTGTTGTTGGTTTTAATGGTTTTAAAATGTTATTTTATCATATATGTTTTCATCTGTTAGCAGCCTTGGTGGACCAGCGAGAGTGGAAAGGTGGGGTACAAATTTTCTAAAATCAATCCATCAATCGATAAATAGAAGATAGTCGTACAGTGAGGGGGACCCTCCCTCTGCTCCCTGCTGCCGCCCAGTGAAGCAGTGGGAGAAATTGTGGGGCCAACACTGGCATTGCCATGATGCCAGGCAATGCATTGCCTCACCCCCCAAAGGTCCCTGGCTGGCAACCCAACCCACTGTGCTCGGTAGCCTACATTTGGGGGTGGGGCTGCTGAGTCAATCAGCTGAGACATATGTTGCATTTTTAAAAAGGTAAAGGTTCCCTTGCTCGAAAGCCAGTCGAATCCGACTCTAGGGTTGCGGTGCTCATCTCCGTTTCAAAGCCGAACAGCCAGCGCTGTCCGAAGACGTTTCCGTGGTCATGTGGCCAGCATGGCTAAACACCAAGGCGCACGGAACGCTGTGACCTTCCCACCGAAGTGGTACCTATTTATCTACTTGCAATTTCTTGCTTTCAAACTGCTAGGTTGGCATTTTTAGATGTACTAATAGTCTGGTGTGTGTAAACAAGAGCATTGAACACATTGATCAAGAGGGTGTGATTGGCTGCAGTTGCATTCAAGTAGGTGTGTATTCTATATGCATAAAGTGCAAAATGGCTGAGAGATCTTTATGCACATCATTTATCACAATTGCTATGCATTTGTTGTTGTTCAGTCGCACAGTCGAGTCCGACTCTTTGCGACCCCATAAACATTAACTTGTTCAATAATAACTTAGATGAGAATCTTATATTTGTGCGCATAGGGGAGGGGGAGTAGCGGGGAATGACTTTGCAGACAGATTCTAAAAGGCAGAGTAAGATAGCAGTCAAGCTTCCCCCCAAAAAAGTTTGAGATCTGGTCCTATACTAGACATGCAACTTCCATGGTTTTCTCCTAATAGGACCACAAGAGGGCAGTATTGGCAAACAGATGAGTTGCAAATGGCATTTCTGGCATTTCATTTGTAGCAGTGCGAACAGGAACCTAACAGGCAGAGACACTCTGAATGCAGAGGGAAGGAAGCTGATGGGAAGATTCAAGGACAAAAAGCAATGGACACAGCAGATCAAAATTAATTATTCCAGGAAAAGAAGATATCTCTGGATAGTACCCAGCTGCTTCATGTTTTGAAAACTATAAATATCTGACCTGCGAGAGTCTGGCACCATGGACCATAGCTTCAGGATCATGAAAGGTCTGTACCTTTTTTTCTTACTCTCTCTGTCTGGAGTGGTGTGTGTCTCAATTCGCTATTCTTTGCCTGAGGAGAAGAAAAGTGGGTCTCTGGTGGCTAATGTGCTGAAGGATTTGAAGCTGGGACTGGGGGAGCTCTCTGCTCGCAGAGCCCAGCTGGTTTCCAAAAGCAAGAAGCAGTATTTCCAGCTGGATGATCATTCTGGGAATCTATTTGTAAATGAAAAGATAGACAGGGAAGCTTTATGTGATGAGATGGAGCCTTGCTTACTATTGTCTGAAATTGTGCTCCAGAACCCCTTAACAATCTACAGCATTGAGATGCAGGTAGAAGATATAAATGACAACTCTCCAGCATTCTCTCAAACTGAACTTGACCTGTCCATTCCTGAGAATGTTCCCACAAACACTCGATTCCCATTGGAATCTGCCCAAGATATAGACATGGGCAAAAACAGTATTCAGAATTACACCCTTAGTCCCAATGAAAATTTTCACTTGGAAATTCACAGTGGCAGGAGTGGAAAGAAGCATTTGGAACTTGTTCTGGAGAAACCACTAGACAGGGAGAAAGAGGCTCAGTTGGGGCTGACCCTCACAGCAGTTGATGGAGGGGTGCCCCAGAGAACGGGAACAGTTCTAATAAAGGTCAGTGTTCTGGACAGTAATGACAACTTCCCTGAGTTTGCACAATCTGAATATACAGTAGGTTTAAAGGAAAACAGCCCTCGGGATACTCTGGTCTTGAAAGTGGAAGCCAGAGATTTAGATTTTGGTTCAAATGCAGAAATAACCTACTCCTTCCATCAGGTGCCTGAGAAAATAAGGCATTTATTCCACTTGCATCAAACTACTGGGGAAATCACTGTTTTGGGTCCAATTGACTATGAAAAGGTAACCAGCTATTATTTGAACATCAAGGCAACTGATGGAGGGGGTCGTTCAGGCCACTGCAAAGTCCTGGTGGAAATTGAGGATGAGAATGACAATGCCCCTGAGATATCGGTCATAACCATCATCAGCCCTTTGGCAGAAGATTCTCCCCTAGATACTCTGGTCGTGCTCTTCAGTGTCGCAGACCAAGATTCTGGAGACAATGGGAGGACCTCCTGCTCTGTAGGGATACAGTCACCATTTCTGTTAAAAAAGACACTGAACAATTATTATCAACTTGTGACACAAAGTCCACTAGACAGAGAGAAAGTTTCTGAGTATAACATCACCATCACAGCGACTGACCAGGGCTCTCCAAGGCTCATTACAAAAAGAACAATTATGGTTTTAATCTCAGACGTCAATGACAACTCTCCAGAGTTTGAGAAGTCCAAGTATGAAATGCAAGTTTGGGAAAACAACATTCCAGGCCTGCTGATGGGTTCGGTCCATGCTGTCGATCTGGACGTGGAGCAGAATGCCAAGGTGACCTATTCTCTTGTGCCTGGAAATGCCAGTGGTTCTCCCGTGGCCCCCTATGTTTCCATCAACTCTGAGACGGGGAACCTCTATGTCCTGCGATCTCTGGATTATGAGCAGATCAAGGAGTTCCAAGTGAGAGTGAGGGCTTCAGATGGGGGCTCTCCTCCACTGAGCTCGGAAGTTGTTGTTCGAGTTGTGATCCTGGATGAAAACGATAATACCCCCTTTTTCCTCTACCCACTTCAGAACAGCACCTCCCCCTTCAACGAGCTGGTTCCCAAGTCAGCGGAGGCCGGTTACCTGGTCGCCAAGGTGGTGGCTGTGGATGGGGATTCGGGCCAGAACTCTTGGCTGTCCTATGAACTGCTGAAGGCCACGGACCCCGGCCTTGTCAGCATAGGAGCCCAGAACGGAGAAGTTAAAACCAGGAGACCACTGACAGAGCGAGACACAAACAAGCAGAGACTGATTATCCTGGTGAGAGACAACGGCCACCCTCCCCAGACCAGCACTGCAACACTGAATGTCCTTCCTGTGGATGGCTTTTCAGATCCTTATCTGAATATTGCAAGCGTCAGTCACGAAGCCGGTGAAGAAGATGGCTCCTTGACCATGTACCTGGTGATCTGCTTGGCTGCGGTGTCCTTTGTGTTCCTGATTTGCATCATTGTGTTTGTTGTCATCAAAATGCACAAGAAAGAGTCTAGTTTTATCTCTGCCCTTCCTCAGTTCCCACGTGCCTTACCTGAGATCCCAGAAACTGGTATTGATTCTCAGAATGGATCACTTTCCCGGACTTACCACTATGATGTTTGCCTAACTGGTGGATCACTAAGCAGCGAGTTCAGATTCCTTAGGCCTCTCATTCCTGTTTTTTCTGTGGGGGACCCAAATATCTCTGAGAATCACAGGATTTCTTCTGTCTCTCAAGAGACTCCTGGGCACGTGGAGGGCCAAAACCCAAAGGAACAGGTAAGTAAATACCTGGGGGGGTTTTCTTAATTGTCCCATGTCATACAGAAATTTCAGCTAGGTTATGTGACATAATTTTTTTAATTTTTTTTTTTAAATTTATCTTTAAATTTATACCCCACCTTCCCCGAAGGCTGAGGGCAGCTCACAAGGGGCACGAATGCCCAAGTTAAAACATTAAAACAGTACAGAACAACATACAATACAATAAATACAATTCACTAAAATTTACTTTACGGTGCTCCAAAATTATTTAACTATAAAATTCAACTCTCGGTCACATTTTTATTTATTAATTTCTGCTTCTCTCTGCTAATTCACTGCATTTCTCCTTATTGGAGACATCTATCATTACTAGATAAGTCTCCTTTGAGAACAGCGTATGTATCTGCATTGAGTTCAGGATACAATAACAAAAGCAAAATACACCATGGAGAGCACAAATTACCAGTACATGGTATTCTTCAGAGCCAATATATTCTTGTGGAACCACACTGGTTCCATATTTTGCATGCCTTATCATACTCCCACATGGGAGAACCGCTTTGCCAAAAGGAGTGCAACTGAGCCCATGTGGTAAGACATGCAAAATATGGAGACAGGTTGGTTCCATAAGAATATATTGGCTCTGAAGAATAATAATGGAAACTCTCTTAGCCAACAAGAAACGTCAGCCAGTTTTCTCAGCCTCCCTGAAGACCTGAAAGTTTGGAACCTAAGAAGCAGTAAAGAAGATAACAGTTGTTTTCAAGGGCTGCATACAGCCCATTCACTGGTCTTGCTCTAGGAAGGTTTCTTTGTGTATCCCTGCACTTGTGTATTTGTTTCAAAGCCTCAGTGCTTTAACAAGTAACAAGTATATGTGGATCATACGAAAAGATTTACATTCTAATCTCTATGCATGATTCTTTCATTCATTCTATTTGAGACATGTGCCTTTAAGTAGCACTTGAATGTTATTGGACCTTGAGTAATTTGTGCTCTCCATGGTGTATTTTGTTTTTGTTATTGTACTCAGTATCTCTGTGGTCCCCTTGTATTTAATTTTGAGTTCAGGATATTCAGCTGTAGTTCTCCATCTCCTTTAGGGTTGTCTGTTTATGATCCCTGTTGTTTTCCTTATTAGTCTGTACTCCTTGATGTCAGATCCTCCTGTGTCTAGAACCCATGGAATGTTTTTTCATTGAGGCAACTATCCTTTTGAAGCTGGCTCATCCTCTTATTCTGGTGGTCCTCTGCCCCTTCTTTCCATTGGACCTCTTCTTCCACAGATCATTTAATCAAGCCCATTTTGCCAAGCCCAATGTTGAATGCTGGGATTCTTTCTTCAACCCTCCTGCCTCCTGGTCATTAGCTTTCTGACTTTCTGGAGCTTTTTACACTTAAGCCTGACACCTGACTTTGTGAGAAAATCAGAGCTTCTCCATGTATGCCAGTATGAGACACAATAAAGCTATGAAATGTTAGTTCTATATTTTCATTTTCATACACTGTGGGTGGGAACACAGCCAGTTTAAAATACGAGTATATTACCCACACATTTCCTATGTTTCTTATGTTTCCTTCATATTTGATGATGCTCCCCTAAGATGGCTGCAAACAAACTCTTCTCAGGCTTGTTTTTGCCTCTCTTCTATTTCCTGGGGAGCCATAGCACCACCTGCCCTGATCACTGAGCCCGTCAAGGTGCACAGACATAATTAGACCAACAGTCAGGCATAGAGAACCTTGAAAGGGAAAGTAGGAGGTAGGAACACAGAGTGACACATTGCCAAGAATTCCTGGTTAGTGTGAAAGTGAGAGAAGGAAAGTTGTTTTTGTTTGTTTTAATGGTTTTAAAATGTGATTTTTAAATCCCATATGTTTTAATTTGTTAGCAGCCCTGGATGGACCAGTGAGAGTGGAAAGGTGGGGTACACATTTTGTTAAATAAATAAATACTTAGTCCCACTAATAGGGGGAGCACTCCTACCCTCCGCTCCTTGCTGCTGCCCAGTACAGCACTAGGAGAAATTGTGGCACCAAAGTTGAAATTGTCACGCTGCCATGCAATGCTTTGCCCTGCCCCCAAAGGTCCCCAGAGCTGAAGCCCCCCTGGCTGGCAACCCAACTCACTGTACTCAATAGCCTGCATTTGGGGGTGGGGCTGCTGAGACAATGGGGCTGCTGAGTAAATGGTCTTCCACCCCAAAGTATGACACTAATGCCCCATAGGGTAGTTAGAGGTGGGCCAAACAAGAGAGGCAAGGGTTTGGAAAGAATGGGAACAGTAACTGATGCAAACTGGGCTTCCAACCCTCAGACCTGCCTTTCAGTCTTCCTTATCCAGGAAAAGTCTCATTGCCAGGAATAAACCATAATACAATAGATGGAGGGGGTAGCAGTATGACAATAATAATTACAATAGAATTACTGCAAAACGTGCAAATATTATGGAATCCAATATAACATGCAGTCAAAATGTAATCAGTCCATTGTTTTAATCTCTTTTCAACAGTGAAGACGTCAAAGATGAAAAGTGAAGACGTCAACGAAGAAAGAATGGACGAGCTTCCCCGGAGTTACCACTCGTTTCGAATTTTCTTTTTCATACATAAGATCTCAGCTCTGCATCCGCATAATCACAAGGTTTCCAAATTGGACTCTTTCTAATTCCTAAATACTTCAAAAGTAGTTCACATCAGGCTCTTAGCCAATATATCTAACCCGGGCTGATCAGTGGTAACGAGTGGTAACTCCGGGGAAGTTCGTCCATTTTTTCTTCATTGACGTCTTTACTCTTCATCTTTGACGTCTTCACTGTTAAAAAGAGATTAAAACAATAAACTGATTACATTTTGACTGCATGTTATATTGGATTCTATAATATTTGCACATTTTGCAGTAATTCTATTGTAATTAGGAATAAACCATAGGCAAAACCCCTCTTTTCTCTTTTTAAGTAAACCAGCCTAATAATATATCAATTTTTAATAGAGTATAAGGTCAGCCATCTTTATGCCCCCCGTTTTAAGGCCCATGTTAAAGGGTCCTTGCCCTGCATGTGGTGGCATGGTGCCCTTTGTGGACTGCCAGAGGCACATCCACTGGCCATTCAAAGATAATTATAAAGTCCTTAAGAGGCAGAAGTTGAAATTGCCATGCTGCCATGCAATGGTTTGCCCTGCCCCCAAAGGTCCCCAGAGTTGAAGCCCACCTGGCTGGCAACCCAACTCACTGTACTCAATAGCCTGCATTTGGGGGTGGGGCTGCTGAGACAATGGGGCTGCTGAGTAAATGGTCTTCCACCCCAAAGTATGACACTAATGCCCCATAGGGTAGTTAGAGGTGGGCCAAACAAGAGAGGCAAGGGTTGGGAAAGAATGAGAACAGGAACTGATGCAAATTGGGCTTCCAACCCTCAGACTTGCCTTTCAGTCTTCCTTATCCAGGAAAAGTCTAATTGCTAGGGATAAACCATAGGCAAACCCCCTCTTTTCTCTTTTTAAGTAAACCAACCTAATAATATATCAATTTTTAATAGAATATAAGGCCAGCCATCTGTATGGCCCCCGTTTTAAGGCCCATATTAAAGGGTCCTTGCCCTGCATGTGGTGGCATGGTGCCCTTTGTGGACTGCCAGAGGCACAACCACTGGCCATTCAAAGATAATTATAAAGTCCTTAAGAGGCAGAAGTAACAGCAGAATGTATCCAAACGCTTCCCATGGCTCTAAGAGCTCACGTTACAGGTTGCAGTTCTTTCTCCCTCACTAGAAGGGGAGACAAATCTCCGTGGTACGCTCACATAAGATTTTTCACAGGCATGAAAATAAATAGCAGCAAGACATCTCTGAATGTTAAAATGCAATGTGCAGCTGTGCAAAGGAAAGCAAGCCCTGGTACATTCACAGATTCTCATAGAGTCCTTAAGAGAACGAGGTAGCAACAAAATAGGTCTGGGTGCTTCTCACAGCTCTAGTATCTTATCTCACAGGTTCTCTTTCCCACACCAAAGAGGGAGACACAAATCTCAGTGGTACACTCTCACAAGATAGGCACAAACACCACAGTTCATAGCAGCAGGACATGGCTAAATGTTAACATGCAGCTGTGCAAAGTGATGCAAGTCCTCAAATGATCACTGGATGAAGGTCTAATTATACTACCTCAAGCACAAAGGAGGGCAGGGATGGGCAGCCAGTCTCTCTCAACACAGGCTGTTGTCTTTCCCCTTTGTCTGTAATGGCTTCCTGGAGTCAAGCATTCTTTAAGTAGTTCAGGCAAAAAATAGGGTGGGACTGACCAGCTGGTCGCTTTCAACACTCGCTGAAGTTCTCATTGTCTTCTGGCAGCCCCCCCTGATTTATATAAATCAGATCCACCAGAGGTTAAGAAAATGGAAACGTTTTAACATCAGATTAGATCGAGAGCCTTAACTGAACAAGGTAGGCTTAGTTTGGATGGAGATTTTACTGTTAATAAGGCTGAAGAAGCAGTTAAAATGCTAAAAAAATCTGGGTTCAATGGTATGATGGCCCCTCCCCCCTCCCTCAGAGGTAGATTATGGTAGACTGTTATAAAGTAATGACAGTGATGTAATATTAACTCTTATATTGAAACTTTTAAATGATTCCTTGAGAAATGGTAGTATTCCACCTATATTGAACCAGAAAGGGTAATTTGCATGCACAAGGAAGGTAAGGACTCTGCAAATCCAAGCTCATATGGACTAATATCTCTGCTGAATGTAAATTACATGATCTTTCAATACATTCTAGCAGATACACTGAATAATGTTATTGGTGGATATATACACTATGACCAAACTACATGTATGATAGGTAGATAGCAAATAATACTTGGAGAGTTATTTCCATATTGAATTATGTAGAGCGGAAAGATCTAAAGATTACTTTAATGCTACGTGATGAAGAAAAAGCTTTCGACCGCATTGAATGGAGTTCAAAATCCTCAAGGCTGAGTTCAGTTCTTTATTGTTACAGTAATTTGACAAAACATATAACCAGTGTTACAGTTTACACAATAAACAACATTTACAGAATAAAACATGATCTAATAAAACTTAAACCTGGTTATGATACAATTTCCATAGTCTAATTAGCAACAATCAGAATTTGGCTATTTGTTTCGTAATCTTAGGGTTCTTATCACATAAAAGATAATCAAGCTTAGCTTTTTCAGTAAAATAGAGAACCTTATGCAATAATGGAGTAATAATCTCCTCACGAGCTGCCTTATAAAATGGGCAGGTAAAAAAATGTATGCTCTATGGACTTCATCTCTTCTAATTAGAAGAAGAAGAAGAGGGGAGAGATTGGATTTATACCCCGCCCTTCACTTGGAGTCTCAGAGCAGCTTACAAACTCCTTTCCCTTCCCCTCCCCACAACAGACACCCTGTGAGGTGGGTGGGGCTGACACAAACTGCTCTTTTTCAAGGACAGCTGTTCCAGAACTTGTGGCTGACCCAAGGTCACATCAGCAGGTGCAAGTGGAGGAGTGGGGAATCAAACCCGGTTCTCCCAGATTAGAGTCCGCACACTTAACTACTACACCAAACTGGCTCTCGGGGGATTAATATGCGCACAGCCTTTCAGAATAGGGGATCTTCTTATACCTACCTTCCAATACTGCAGAAGGAAGGGTAGAACTGTTTGCCGAAGCAAATGCCCTTCTGAAACTATTTACTTCCAGTGAAGTCAGGTAGGCTGCAGGTTTGTCAATGTTTTTCACATTCAAAATCATATTAAGGCTTTGTAAACTGGAAATGCCTGATTGCTGTTCTATATCATGAATTCTCTGTTTAATTAGCCTTTTTGCCTGTTCAAATCAACAGGATAGAAGCTCATAACAGGAAAGCAAACACATCTCTGTCACAGTTCATTAGAGGTATCTCTTTGGCCATATGGGTAGTTTTAATTTAATTAGTGTAATCCAATTACCTCAAGGCATTTAATATTAAAGGGAAATTCCTGCACATTAAAAAAGCCTTATGAGGGTCTCCAGGTAGATAGGATATTTTCAGCTGTGATAATGATTAACTGAGGCACGTGTCAGAGTTGTCCACTGTCGGCTATTTTATTTGCTATTAATATTGAACCATTAGTTGAATTAATTAGAAGTAAATCAGGAATTTCTGGAATCAATTTGGCTGGACAAGAACACACAATAAGCCTCTATGCAGATTTATTTATTTATTTATCTTTGAATTTATATATTTATTTATATTTGAATTTATATTCCAGGTCTGTTCATAGGTCTGGTCCAAGCCAAGGACTTGGACATGGAACAAAATGCAGAACTGACCTATTCTTGTTTGCCTGTGTCCTCTTATGTCTCCATCAATTTTGAAACTGAGAATCTGTGTGCCAAATGATCTCTGGATTATGAGCAGGTGAAAGAGTTCCAGGTGAATGTAAGTGCTCTGGATAGCAGTTCTCTTCCACTGAGCTCCAAAGTTATTGTCTGAGTAGTTTTCATGGATGAAAAAGATAATCCACCCTGTACCCTATTTCCTCATCCAATGACCTGGTTCCCAGGGGGATTGAGGCTGGCTACCTGGTTACCAAGGTGGTGGCAGTGGACAGAACTCTTGGTTTTCCATAGAACCAGGTCTGTTCAGCATGGGAGCCCAGAATGCAGAAGTGAAAATCATGAGACCAATGAACAAACAAGACCAATGAGACCAATTGACAAATAAGAAACCTTCAAATAGAAATTTAACATTAGAGTCAGAGATAATGGGCTCCCTCCCCAGTCCACCTCTGCAAGGCTAAGTATTTCGCTAGTGGGTGGCTTTTCTGACTCATATGAAAATGGTGGATATCCCAAAGGATGACGAGGTAGAGGAGAAATACCATATCCTAACTATGTATCTGACCATATGTTTGGCTGTTATCTTCTTCATTTTTCTGGTTTCTATGGTGGAACTTATTGTCATCAAGATTCAGAAAAGAGAGCTCTGCCATGCATTTCCCAGTGGGACTGAATTTCCAGGATAATTGTGGAGATGCTGGTTCTGGATTCCTTTCCCAGACTTACAAATGTGAGGTGTGTTTAGCTGGTGGATCTCTGAACAGCGAGTTCAGGTTTCTCAGGCCTCTCTGTCCTGATTTTCTGTGTAGCCTGCTGAAAATCAGGGGGATTAATGAATTTCCAGTCACCATGCAGAAGATCAAATCTGGAGTCAGGTGAGAAGAATTGATTTAGTATAGAATTGGTAATAACTGAATCCCACAAATATTGATACTAATAACAGTTCAGTGTCACTTACTCACTAACACCCCTGAATCAATGGAACTGAAACAGAGGTGTTCATCATTGCACACAGTGTTGCTCTTGTTTCTGTTCTTGCACATGCAGAGGAATTAGCAATCACATTTAGTATGAATATTAACTACATGAACTGTTATAAAATAATTGGCCAAAAGTATAAATTTAAGCCAGTTGTACTAACTGCATGACTCATGGAAAGCCACATTTGCAATTAATGTCAACTAAAAGAGCCACCTGAGTGTTGTATGCCCTGTAGGGGGTATGCACAAAAGAACTATTTGTCATTTAAAAAAAAATCAGGTATCAGATATTGATATTTCTTAATATTCCTGAATTACGATACCAATATAATATTCAGATATGGAATTTTTCATGAATCGTGAATTTTTCAGCTCTATTATAGCCTATGGGGGCCATTATGGTTAATGGTCCCCTTAAAATACAAAGGGGAACCTATTTGGGGGTATAGCTGCTGGTGCCTCTCCTCAAAAGACCCCCCAGGTTTCAAAAAGATTGGACCAGGGGTACAATTCCATGGGCCCCCAAAGAAGGTGACCCCCATCCTTCATTGTTTCCAATGGAGGGAGAAAATGTTCAACGGGCTTGTAGTCCTTTTAAACACCTTTCCCAATCTCTAGTTCACCCCAAAGACATTTAGAGGGGCTGCAGTCCCTTTAAACGCCTTTTAATTACTACTACCCAACATTCCCAGATAATCCCAAATATTTTTGGAATTTTTCATGATTGACTATATTTGGTAGCCAAAATGATTCTGGAATGTAGATTCGGTTGAATAACATTTTTTTGGGCTTGGATATATCCAAATGCATACATCTAATACCCTGTGTACCATTTCACTAAGCAAACACATACAATAAGTCATATCAATCAATATTAAATACCTAACTATAATTGCAATTTTTTCAGTTACCAGAATACCTCTAAGCATGAAACATTGGTCCTTTCCGCACTTGAATCTAATCCCTGGTTTTTTTCAGAGTTCAACTTGCAACTCAATACCTTGCATTTATCCCTGGTTATTACAGCATCCGTTTATCCCAGGACAAGTGTAGGGTGAAACCGGAGTGACCTCAGTGTAATATGGAAACAAAAAATACCCCAAGATAATTACAGGCGTGAACTCGAGTGCAGTATAAAATGTAAGTTTGGGGACAGGGTCGAACCAGGATTTAAGGTCTAGTGCGGAATCACCCATTCTCTCTCCCCACCACTGTTGATCTTTGGGCAGTCCTGAAGTACATGGAGGGAGGGGAAGGGCTTGCAAGTCAGACTTATGACACGAAGGTGTATGCAACCTTTCAGGTTTTCCAGTACCACTGATTTAAACAAAATGCACACTAGTTGTAGATTTTCCAGTCTGCATGGCCGTGGCCTTTGCATTGTAGTCCCTGACGTTTCACCAGTAGCTGTGACTGGCATCTTCAGAGGTTATAACACAGAAAGATGGAGTACTTTCTGTGTCAATGTGCACTTACTGTTTATGTTGTGGTTATCAAACTGCGGGTTGGGACTATATTGGCTGACAGGTTAGTTGCAATGCCAGAAGGGAGGCGGAGGGAAGAGGTGAACTAGAAGAGGAGGCTGTAAAAGTGGATGGAATTTCCTGTCTTTCCTTGGCTTCCCATTCAGTGGGGAGGCACTCTGCCCTGTGTTCCTTTGTCTTTCCAGCAGAAATCGGTTTTGTCAACCAAGGCGGTAGGAGCCACTTCATACGTTGCATTTTTAGATGTACTAATAATTTGGTGTGTGTAAGCGAGAACACTGAACACATTGATCAGGTGGGTGTGATTGGCTGCAGCTGCATTCGAGTAGGTGTCTATTTTATATGCATAAAGAGCAAAAAGGCTGAGAGATCTTTATGTAAAGCATTGCTCACTATTGCTATTTATGACTAAACCTTAAAAACAAACTTTAACTTGTTCAATAATAACTTAGATGAGATTCTTACAGTTTGTGTTCATGGGGGGAGGTAGTAGCAGGAAAAGACTTTGCACGTGGATTCTAAAAGGCAGAGTAAGAAAGCAGTCAATCTGCTCCAAAAAGTTTGAGAACTTAAAGAGACATGCAAGTTTCATGGTTTTCTTCTAGTAAGACCACAAGATGGCAGTATTAGCAAACAGATGGGCTGCAAATGGCATTTCTGGCATTTCATTTGTAGCACTAGCAAAAACCTAACAGGCAGAGACACTCTGAATGCAGAGGGAAGGGAGCTGCTGGATAGATGGGAAGACTCAAGGACAAAAAGGAATGGACACAGCAGATCAAAATTAATTATTCCAGAAAAAGAAGATATCTCTGGATAGTACCCAGCTGCTTCATGTTCTGAAAACCATAAATATCTGACCTGGGAGAGTCTGGCACCATGGACCATAGCTTCAGGATCATGAAAGGTCTGTACCTTTTGTTCTTACTCTCTCTGTCTGGAGTGGTGTGTGTCTCAATTCGCTATTCTTTGCCTGAGGAGAAGAAAAGTGGGTCTCTGGTGGCTAATGTGCTGAAGGATTTGAAGCTGGGACCAGGGGAGCTCTCTGCTCGCAGAGCCCAGCTGGTTTCCAAAAGCAAGAAGCAGTACTTCCAGCTGGATACCCGTTCTGGGAATCTCTTTATAAATGACAAAATAGACAGAGAAGCTCTGTGTGGGAAAATGGACTCTTGCTTACTGTTGTCTGAAATTGTGCTCCAGAACCCTTTAACAATCTACAGCATTGAGTTGCAGATAGAAGATATAAATGACAACTCTCCAGCATTCTCTCAAGCTGAACTTGACCTGTCTATTCCTGAGAATGTTCCCACAAATAGTCGATTCCCCCTGGAACCAGCCCATGATAGAGACTTGGGCAAAAACAGTATTCAGAACTACACCCTCAGTCCCAATGAGAATTTTCACTTGGAAATTCAAAGTGGCAGGAGTGGAAAGAAAAATCTGGACCTTGTTCTGGAGAAACCACTAGACAGGGAGAAAGAGGCTCAATTGGGGCTGACCCTCACAGCAGTTGATGGAGGGGTGCCCCAGAGAACAGGAACAGTTCAAATCAATATTAATGTTTTGGACACCAATGACAACTTCCCTGAGTTTACACAATCTGAGTATATAGTGGGTTTAAAGGAAAACAGCCCTCAAGATACTCTGGTCTTGAAAGTGGAAGCCAGAGATTTGGATTTTGGTTCAAATGCAGAGGTCACCTACTTGTTTCATCAGCTGCCTGAAGAAATAAGGCATTTGTTCCACTTGCATCAAACAACAGGGGAGATCACTGTTGTGGGTCCAGTGGACTATGAAAAAGAAACCAGCTATTATATGAACATCAAGGCAACTGATGGAGGGGGTCGTTCAGGCCACTGCAAGGTCCTGGTGGAAATTGAGGATGAGAATGACAATGCCCCAGAGATATCGGTCATAACCATCACCAGCCCTTTGGCAGAAGACTCTCCCCTAGATACTCTGGTCGTGCTCTTCAGGCCCGTAGCTAACAACTTTTTGCTCAGGGGGCCCAAATTTTTCTCGGGGGGCCCACTACCAATGTTCCCTCTAAGCTGTGGAGTTTTGTGAGCAAAACTTCTACTTTGTGAGCTACTGCCTGGCCGCGGAGG
>NW_015165353.1:71226-83493 GCF_001447785.1 Gekko japonicus
AGATACTCTGGTCGTGCTCTTCAGTGTCACAGACCAAGACTCTGGAGACAATGGAAGGACCTCCTGCTCTGTGGAGATGAATTTGCCCTTCCTGTTGAAACCCACTCTGAATAATTATCATCAACTGGTGACCCAAAGGCCACTGGACAGAGAGAAAGTCCCTGAGTATAACATCACCATCACAGCTACTGATTGGGGCTCTCCTAGGCTCACTTCAAGAAGAACCATTAGGATTTTGATCTCAGACATCAATGACAACTCTCCAGTGTTTGAAAAGGCAAAGTATGAGAAGCGAGTGTGGGAAAACAACATTCCAGGCTTGCTGATGGGTTCGGTCCGTGCTGTCGATCTGGACACGGAGCAGAATGCCAAGGTGACCTATTCCCTGGTGCCTGGAAATGCCAGTGGTGCTCCCGCAGCCTCTTATGTTTCCATCAACTCTGAGACGGGGAACCTCTATGTCCTGCGATCTCTGGATTATGAGCAGATCAAGGAGTTCCAAGTGACGGTGAGGGCTTCAGATGGGGGCTCTCCTCCACTGAGCTCCGAAGTTGTTGTTCGAATTGTGATCCTGGATGAAAATGATAATGCTCCCTTCTTCCTCTACCCAGTTCAGAACAGCACCTCCCCCTTCAACGAGCTGGTTCCCAAGTCAGCGGAGTCCGGTTACCTGGTTGCCAAGGTGGTGGCTGTGGATGGGGATTCGGGCCAGAACTCTTGGCTTTCCTATGAATTGATAAAGGCCACAGACCCCAACCTTTTCAGCATAGGAGCCCAGAATGGAGAAGTCAAAACCCGGAGACCATTGACAGAGCGAGATACCAACAAGCAGAGACTGATTATCCTGGTGAGAGACAACGGCCACCGTCTCCAGACCAGCACTGCAACCCTGAATATCCTTCCGGTGGATGGCTTTTCAGATCCTTATCTGAATATTGCAAGTGTCAGTCATGAAGCCGGTGAGGAAGACGGCTCCTTGACAATCTACCTGGTGATCTGCTTGGCTGCAGTGTCCTTTGTGTTCCTGATTTGCATCATTGTGTTTGTTGTCATCAAAGTGCACAAGAAAGACTCTAGTTTTATCACCGCCCTGCCTCAGTTCCCACCTGCCTTACCTGAGATCCCAGAAACTGGTGTCGATTCTCAGAGTGGATCCCTTTCCCGGACTTATCACTACGATGTTTGCCTAACTGGTGGATCCTTAAGCAGCGATTTCAGATACCTTAGGCCTCTCATTCCTGTTTTCTCTATGGGAGACCCAAACGTTTCTGAGAATCACAGGATTTCTTCTGCCTCTCAAGAGGCTCCTGAGCAGGCAGAAGGCCAAAAACAAAGAGAACAGGTATGTAAATAGCTGGGGTGGGCCCTTTCGTCTGGATTATGTTTTGTCAGAATTTTTAATATAAACTCTCAGTTACATTTATTAATTTCTGCTTTTCTCTGTTAATTAATTGCATTTTGCCTTTTTGAAGACATCTATCGTGACTTGATAAGTGCCATTGAGAACAGTGTATGTATTTCCATTGAGTTCAGGATATTCAGCTGTGCTTCTCCATCTACTTTAAGATTGTCCCTTTGTTATCCCTGTTGTCTTCCTTATTAGGCTGTAGTCCTTGATGTCAGGTCCTCTGGTGCCTAGGACTCAAGAAAGGTTTTTCTGCTGAGCCAACTATCCTTTTGAAACTGGCTCATCCTCCCATTTTTTTGGTCCTCTGCCCCTCTTTCCATTGGACCTCTTCTACCACAGATCATTTATTTAAGTCCATTTTACCAAGCACATTGCTGGATGCTGGGATTCTTTCTTCAACATCCCTGCCTCCTGGTCATTAGCTTTCTGACTTTCTGGAGCTTTTTACCCTTAAGGCTGACTCCTGACTTTGTTAGAAATTACAGTTTCTCCATGTATGACAGTATGAGGCACAATAAAGCTATGAAGTGATAGTTATATATATGCATTTTCATACACTGTTATCTACATGGGTGGGAACATAGCCATTCTAGAATGCAGGTGTATTATCCACACATTTCCTGTGCTTCTTATGTTTGCCGCATATTTTATGACACTCCCCTAAGATGCAGTGTTCCCTCTAAGCCGAGTTAGTGTGAGTTAGCTCACAGTTTTTTAGCCTCCGGCCCACACATTTTTGTCTTAGCTAAGGATGGCTCCAGAACAAACTAATTTATGCAGTAGCCAAATTGCTCACTCACAATTTTAATGCCAGTAGCTCACAAAGTAGAATATTTGCTCACAAGACTCTACAGCTTAGAGGGAGCAGTGCTAAGATGGCTGCAAACAAACTCTTCTCAGGCTTGTTTTTGCCTCCTTTTCTATTTCCTGGGGAGCCATAGCACTTCCTGCCCTGATTGCTGTGCCCGTCAAGGTGTACAGATATCATTACACCAGCAGTCAGACTTAGAGAACCTAGAAAGGGAAAGGAATTTGAATGAATAATGTTTATTTGCAGTCAAGGACCATTTATCAAAATAATATATATTCATTAAATACAAGCAAATTAGCTTTCAGCTCCAAAAATATTTCGACGTATTTAGATATATAACCTTAAAATCCTTAAAATGTTAAAAGGAGAAAAGTTTAACAGTACCTTATATCAAAATAATTATAAAATGTCTAAAACTAAACTAATTAAGAGTCATGCAAAAGGTAAGTGAGTATTATGCTTGATTTACTTCTTATTGTGGAATTTTACCAGTTTACCAGACCTCGGGTCTCCTGCACTTCTTTCCCACATAAAGAGGGAGACAAAATCTCAGTGGTATGCTATCACAAGGTAGGCACAGAAGCCACAATTCATAGTAGCAGGGCATGGTTAAATGTCAATAGGCACCTGTGCAAAGCAGTACAAGTCCCCAAATGACCCCTGAACGCAGGACTAATCATACTACCACAGGCACCAGTCTCTCTCAACACAGGCTGGAGTTCTCTCTCCCCTTTGTCAGCAACAGCTTCCTCGAAGCAAGCGTTCTTAAAGTACTTCAGGCAAAGAATAGGGCAGGGCTGAACAACTAGTCTCTTTCAGCATTGGCTGAAGTTTTCTCTCTCCTCTGTGGCATCCCCCTTATTTATATAAATCAGATCCACCAGTGGTTAAAAAAAAATGTTTTAACAAGAGATTAGTTTGAGAACCATAATTGAAAAAGATAGGTTTTGTGTTAAAGGAGATTTTACTGTTAATGAGGGTGAAGAGGCAGGTAAAAAGCTTTAAAAAAAATTAAAAATCTAGATTGGATGGTATTATGGTAGAGTGTTATCAAGTAATGACAGTGATGTAATATTAACTCTTACTGAAACTTTTTAATGATTCCTTAAGAAATGGTAACATTCCAGCTACATTGAACCAGAAAGGGTAATTCACACACACAAGGAAGGTAAGGACTCTGCAGAGCCAAGCTTATAAAGAACAATATCTCTGCTAACGTAAATTACAAGATCCTTACATCCATTCTAGCAGAAAGACTGAGTAATGTTATTGGTGGGTGTATACACTATGACAAATCTGAATTTATGATAGGTACATATTTAGCAAATAATACTTGGAGAATTATTTCCGTATTGAATGATGTGGAGAGGAAAGAGCTAAAAATTACTTTAATGCTACTTGAGGAAGAAAAAGCTTTTGACTGCATTGAATGGAGTTTGTTCAAAAACCTTGAGGCATTTAATATTAAAGGGAAATTCCTGCATATTATAAAAGCTGTTTATAGTCAATCTTATGAGCATCTTCAGGTAAATAGTGAAACATCTGATAATGTTTAACTTAGGCATGTGTCAGAGTGGTCCACTGTCAGCTATTTTATTTGCTATTAATATTGAACCATTAGTTGAATTAATTAAAAGTAAATCAGGAATTACTGGGATCAATTTGGCTGGACAAGAATGTACAATAATCCCCTATGCAGATGACATATTATTGTCACTAATTATGAGAAATCAATTGAACAAATTCTGACTTGCATAGAGGAATATAGAACACTTTGGGTTAAAAAATTAATAAATACAAACCAGATTTAATTAGATTGAATTTAGCTGAATATATGCAAAAAGAGACTTCAGCTGCATTGGAGTTGAGTTGATCTCCAACTGTTGGGAGATACCTGGGTGTTGGCTTAGCTCTAGCACAAAATAATTATTATTATCAGATAGTATGGCATCAGATCAAGTTAGACCATGTTAAATTTGCTTTGTTTGGTAGGATTACTGCCATAAAACGTTTGTAGTCCCATAGCTTCTGTTCCTGTTTGAGAATATCCTGATTGTTTTATCTGAAGCAAGATTACAAGATTAGGAAAGGGAAATTGTGAAATGTGTTTGGATCAATAAAAAGCCTGGAGTAGTATTAGAAATTTAGTATTTCCTAAATTATTGAAATGACATCAAGTGGTGATATTAAAAACAATAAATGGGTCTATGTATCAAGGGATGCTGTATGGCTCCGTATTGAACAAGTTGGATGTAAGATTGTTTTGACTCAATTACCATGGCATGCTATTAAAACAGAGGAAGATAAAAAAGAATGTCCTAAGTATGTTTACCTCCTAATATATAGTGCCAGAAAAGTCTGGGGTCTCATACAGGGGAAAAATGAGTACATCCGTGTTATTATTACAATTATTTATATATGACCAAGCCTATAAGATTATGCCTCCTTGTGCAAGTTGGATTGCCAGTAACTTTATAAGGTTTGTCTATATTATTAAAAAGATGAATGTTTACCCTAGACAGAAATGCTGCAGAAAAACAATGGGGTTAAATGGTTTTAGTTGTTTTTTAAGTTAATAATAATTGGCAGCTGTCACAATGTGAAAAATTGATATACATCAGTTTTAGCCCCCATTGGCACGATGTGCTGTTTTTTAAAGTTGGCAAAAATCATAGGTGATTCTGTGTCTGGAGTGGTTTAATATTTTTATTTCAGCCCCTAACAGAAAGTAATGTAGGAAAGAATGACATTTTTAATTAAGTTGTTTATCAATGGTATTTGACCCCTCAGAAATTAAATCATATTTTACATGTAAACAACATTTCCTGCTAGAAATGTAGATGGCTAGATGTGGACTATAGACATATGTTTTATGAACAGTATGAAGTTTTGAAGGGACAGAATTAGGGAAATTAAACAAATGATAGGAATAACCCAAGTAAATAGTCCTATATGTTTATGATTGGGAATTTTGTGTAGAGATATACATGTAAAACATAAAAGAATGGTTCTTGATTTATTGACAGCTATCAAACATTGTTATCTAACAACTGAAAAGAGGCAAAACATTTAAATGTTAAGGCTTAGATAAGTAAAGTATGGGAGTTTGCTAATTTGTTTAAATTGACTGAGTTTATTAAGATGAGAAATGGGAGGACTAAACATGCATACTTCTCTGATTTTTGGAAGCTGTTTTTAGATTTTTAGAAAAGAGAACTAGGTATTCAATTTGATGTTTTCAACTGTGTAATTTTTATATGATTTGGCTGGACTGATTGTGAAGTAGCGGATGACTGGGAAAAGAAAATGAGTTTAATTTAGCTGTGATATTATTGTTGCTCAGATACAGGAGTTTATTACCTTCTGTGAACTGATTGTTTATAGGCTGCTTATTTCAATGAGTTCTAGTTAAGACATGATATGGTACGAATTTTATTTATAATCTGCCTGATTTCTCCAGATCTATGTTGTATAATTATGTGTTCTACCATGTATTGTATTGTGTGAATGAAAAAAATAATTACTAGGGTGTGTATTTATATACTAGGGCTTCCTTCCCCCATTGCCAGGCACACAATTGATGGGGCTCAAAATGGGGCTCACAATCGACATCAGAATTATACTTGCAGAACTTCCTAATTCCTCCACTCTTGCTGTGACACTCTTCTTCAATGAGTCAGCTCAACAGAAATATTTACATCGTCATGTCAACAATTAATATCTAGAATGCTGAAATGCTTCATTCCCTTCATAAATCTGTCCCTCCTGCTGCTACTGTGTTACCATTCATTTGATTTAGAGCCTGCCTTTCTCACTGAGACTCAAGGCAGATTACAAAATATGCAAAGTCATTCAATAAAACACCAAAAAACCTCCAATAAGCAATTCTGTAGAACTAAGACCACAGAAGCAGACGACAATGTAACAAAACTGATACATGCGTAAGAATCGTCTCCCACCCCCAGTCAATAGCATAACCAATATGCATACATTGTACAGTTTCAGTGGTTATCGATATAGTGCAGCTACATCTAATGAACCAAAATGGGATTGGAAATACAAATCTACATGACCATAACTCATGGGAATGCCAAATTATACCAATCAATAACATATGACTCCACCCAACATCACTGTCCTCATAACTTATCACCTGTGATGAAATTTATGGCCTATCTTAAGTCCTGAAAGAGAAAGATCTTCCCTCATCACACTTTGCATTACCATAATTTCTCCAGTGTCTGCAGAGATTGTGTATACTGAAGGGGGAAAGAAACTATTAAGAGTTTTAGGTATACAATTTAATGGTCCAATGATGGATCATCACATGGAACATAGAAGCAACTACCAGCAAAAGTCATGGACCACAAACTTCATCATGGCTAGACACTACCATGACAATTGATCCAGATATTTAGCTTGTGGGGATGGCCAGCAATAATTTCTTTTAAAACATACTTCACTGAATCCAAGTCATCTTTAAAAAATGAATTTATAAGTTGTGGGTTATGTTTATGTAGGGTTGCCAGGTCTAAGTGACAAGCCTGTGGGGGACTTACCTGGATGCTCCAGTAGAGAGTAGGGAAGAAGCAAGCCGTGCCTTCACCATTTCCGAGTGATATAAGCATGTCAGGGACGTGGGGGAGGGGGATGTGCCTACGTCACCCAGAAGTGATATAGGCATGTTGGTGATGTTGGAGGAGATGCTCTGGGTTTGGGGCAAAACTCTATGGTTTGAAGCTAATTCTACCAGGTGATCCAGGCATGTCATATTCTCCCCCACTGACCAACCGGCGCAGGGGGGAACCCAAAACCAGGTGATCCCCCACGTGCTTGGGGGACCTGGCAACCATATACTTATGAAATATTTAAAGTACTGCAAGCTCTTATAACTGCCAACCTAGCAGTTCGAAAGCAAGAAATTGCAAGTAGATAAATAGGTACCACTTTGGTGGGAAGGTAACAGCGTTCCGTGCGCCTTGGTGTTTAGTCATGAAATGACCTCTGTGCTTATGAAATATTTAAAGTACTGCAAGCTCTTATAAGCTGCTTCATTGTAGTTTTTACTAGTCATAGATTTGTTCAAACACAAGGTGGTGCAATTGTGCAACACACAGCTGACTTTTAGGAAGTATTGGGTCTCTCACATAGCCCTTTCCTTCACATAGAAGGGATCTCAAAGAGAAACAGAAGACAATCGTCATTGCAGGCATAGTCAGAAATTTCAGAAGGAAAAAGCCACTGTATTTATTACTGACAACAAATACAGGAAAAAAAGAAATTTTCATTGGGAAAAGACAACAGAGCCAATTCCAGCAACTGCCTTCTTTACAAAGAACAAGCCTTTGTGTGAGAAAGTGGAAATGCATCACAACAAAAGGCAAGGTTGGTCTTTTTTCCTGTATCTCTGTATCTGTGGGGGACTATGTGATTCCTTCCTGTATTTAGTGCCTGAGGAACAGAAAAGTGGGTCTCTGGTGGCAAACGTGCTAAAGGATTTGAAACTGGATGTGAAGGGGCTGATTGCTCATGGGGCCTGGCTGGTTTCTGAAAGCAGCAAGCAATATCTCCAGCTGGATCCACACTCTGGGAATTTGTTATTAAAGGACAGAATAGACCGAGAAGGCTTTTGTGGTCAGAAGGACCCTTGCGTCTAGATTTCAGAGATTGTACTGGAAAATCCACTGCAAGTGCACAGAATTGAAGTCCAAATAGAGGATGTGAATGACAATTCCCCCCACTTTTCTAAAAAGGAATTCCTTCTTGAAATACCAGAACAGACTCCCCTGAATACCCGATTCCCGTTGGAGCGTGCTAAAGATGCAGATAGAGGAGAAAATGGTGTTCAGAATTACATAGTCCTAATGACCATTTTAGGTTGGATATTCAGAGTCAGAGCAATGGTAGCAAAAATTCAGAATTAGTACTGGAGAAACAGTTGGACCATGAAGAGAATGAACAGCTTTTCCTGATTCTGTCTGCTGCTGTTGGTGGGACCCGAAAGAGAACAGGCACAGCAAACATTATCATTCATGTTCTGGACAACAATGATAATGTCCCTCCGTTGCAGCAATCTCTACAAAGTGAAGATACTGGAAAACAGCCAGCCTAGCACACGTGTCATTAAAGCAGAAACAACTGACAGGGATTTAGGTTCCTTTGGGGAGATAATTTATCCGTTCGGCCAGGTGCCAGAAAACGTGCTCATTAAAGCAGAAACAACTGACAGGGATTTAGGTTCCTTTGGGGAGATAATTTATTCCTTCGGCCAGGTGCCAGAAAACGTGCTCAGATCCTTCAAGTTAAACGAACATACTGGGGAACTTATTGTTGCAGGAACCATTGATTATGAAGAAGACAAAAGTTATGCCATGAACATCAAAGCCACAGAAGGAGGGGGGCTGTCTGCTTACTGCAAAGTTGTTGTGGAGGTGCAGGACACCAGTGACAATGCCCCAGAGGTGACTATAACCTCCATCACGAGTCCCTTTCCAGAAGATTCACCTCCAGATACTGTTGCAGCCCTCTTCAGTGTCACTGATCAAGTCCCTGGATATAATGGCAGAACTTCCTGCACCATTGAGGCAAACTTGCCTTTCATGTTAAAAACCACAGAGAATAATTGTTACCAGCTGGTGACCCAGCAGTCCCTGGACTGAGAAAGAGTCTCAAAGTACAACATAGACAAAGGCTTATTCTGGTTCACTTCAATAAGACTAATTAATGTCCAGATCTCCGATGTCGATGACAATGCTCCCGGATCTGAGAAGTCAAGATATGAAAGGCAACTACAGGAAAACAATATTCCAGGTCTGCTGATAGGTTTGGTCTGAGCCAGAGATCTGGACACAGAGCAGAATGCCAAAGTGACCTATTCTCTGTTGTCTAGAAAGGTCAGTGATCAACTGGGAATCTGTATGCTATCCAGTCATTGGACTATGAGCAGGTGAAAGATTTCCAAGTGAATGTGAAAGCTGTGGATACTGGTTCTTCTCCCCTGAGATCCAAAGTTATTATCCAAATTGTTGTCTTGGATGAAAATGATAATTTCCCTTCATCCTGTACCCTCTTCAGAATGGCACTTCCCCATCCAATGACCTGGTTCCCAGGGGGCGGAGGCTTGCTACGCGCTCACCAAGGTGGTGGCAGTGGACAGAGATTCCGGTAAGAACTTTTGGCTTTCTTATGAGCTCCTGAAGGCCACAGAACCAGGTCTGTTCAGTGTGAGGTCCACAATGGAGAAGTGAAAACCATGAGACCCATTAACAAATGAGACACATTCAAACAGAAACTTATTGAGTTAGAGACAATGGTCACCCTCCCCAGTGCACCTCTGCAACGCTAAGCATTCTGCTAGTGGATAGCATTTCTGACCCTTATATGAAAATGGTGGATATCCCCAAAGATGAAGTGGTGGAAGAGGAAGACTGCACTCTTATGATCTATCTGGTCATATGTTTGGCTGCCATTTCACTCATTTTTCTGGTTTCTGTAGTGGTGTTTGTTGCCATCAAGATTCAGAAAAGGAGAAAGTTCATAGAGAGCTGTGCTTTGAATTTCCCAGTGGGACCAAATTTCCCTGAGAACTGTGGAGATGCTGATGGTGGATGCCTTTCCCTGGGTTACAACTATGTGGTGTGTTTAGCTGGAGGGTCCCTGAACAGCAAGTTCAGGTTTCTCAGGCCTCCCTTTCCTCTGTTTTCTCTGGAGCCTGCTCTAAATCAGGGGGATTCAAGGATTTCTGGTCATTGTACAGAAGATCAAATTAGGAGTCAGGTGAGAAGAATTGATTTACCGTAAAATTAGTGATAACTGAATTCTGAAATTATTGATATTAGTGACAGTTCCGTGTAACCCAGTCTCACTCTATCATCACTGAATCAAAAGAACTGAAACATAAATATAGCTTAATTACTATAAACTTAAGCCAGTTGTACTGACTGCATGGCTCACGGAGAGCCACATTTGCAATTACTATCCATTAAAAGAGCCACCTGAGTGCTGAATGCCCTGTGTATCACCTTACCAATTAAAGACATACAATAAGATATACCAAGTAATATTAAATATGCAACTATATCTGTAACTTTTTCAGGTAGCAGAATACCTCTGAGCATGAGAGGTTCTCTCTCCCCACCACTGTTGATCCTTAGGCAGTCCTGGAGTATATGGGGGAAGGGCCTGCAATTCAGACTTATGACACAAATGTGTGTGCAAACTTTAAAGTTCTCCAGAACTCTTTATTAGGTGGGATGTTTTAAAACAATGGCTCCATAAGTCAAAAGTGACCTGAGAACAGTGAGTGGTTGTTGGACCTTTCTGTCTCTGACACCAGCCCTGAAGCTCAGGGGGACTACCATTGTAGCCATCCTGCAGTGACAGTTGTTTCAACATGGGAAACACCTGCCAGTCATTAGCACCCCTGAACAATAACCTTGCCCACCTTCCTGAAATGTGTGATGGGTGCCACATCAGGGAAAGGTACTTAGAAGCACCACAGGTGGCATGTGAAAGAGCCACATAAGGCTCCCAAGCCACTGAGTATCACTGATTTAAGCATAATGCACACTGGCTTCCTGTTTTATGCAGTGGTTTTCAAACTGTGGGTTGGGACTATATTGTCTGGCTGGTCAGTTGCAATGCCGGAAGGGAGGCAGAGGGAAAAGGTGAGCTTGATGAGGAGGCAGTAAAAGCAGATGAATTTCCCTGCCTTTCCTTGGCATCCCATTCAGTGGGGAGGCACTCTGCCCTGTGTTCCTTCATCTTTCTGGCTGAAGTCTGTTTTGTCAGCAAAGGGAGTAGGACCCTCGTCACATGTTATGTTTTTAGATGTACTAATAATTGTCACTGTATGTAAATGAGAGCATTGAACATATTGATCAGGAGGGTGTGGTTTTTTATAGCTGTGTTTGAGCAGGTAAGTATTTTGCATACATAAAACACAAAATGGCTGAGAGATCTTTATGGAAGCTGTGGCTCACTATGGCTATATATTTATAAACCTTAGAAATAAAACACAAACCTTCCAAAGATTAAATGAGATCCTTACATTTTGTGTGCACAGGGGAGGCGGAGCAGGAAGGAATGACTTTGCAAATGGATTCTGAAACACAGAGTAAGATAATAGTCAATCTGTTCCCAAAAGTGAGAGAACTGGTGCTGCAATAAAGAAATATACAATTTTCATGGTTTTCTTCTGGTAGTACCACAAGATGGCAGTATCAGCAAACAGATGAATTTCAAATGCCGTTTCAGACATTTCATTTGTAGGAGCACTAGTAGAAACCTAACAGGCAAACCCTCTTTCAATGCAGAGGGAAGGTAGGTGCAGGATACATGGGAAGATCCAAGAAACGAAAGCAATGAATACAGCAGATCAAAATTAATATCTCTCACTAATACTCAGCTTTCTTGGCACCATGGACCATAGCTTCAGGATCATGAAAGGTCTGTACCTTTTGTTCTTACTCTTTCTGTCTGGAGTGGTGTGTGTCTCAATTCGCTATTCTTTGCCTGAGGAGAAGAAAAGTGGGTCTCTGGTGGGTAATGTGCTGAAGGATTTGAAACTGGGACCAGGGGAGCTCTCTGCTCGCAGAGCCCAGCTGGTCTCCAAAAGCCATAAGCAATATTTCCAGCTGGATACACGTTCTGGAAATCTGTTTGTAAATGAAAAGATAGACAGAGAAGCTTTGTGTGGCAAGGTGGAGCCTTGCTTACTGTTGTCTGAAATAGTGCTCCAGAACCCCTTAAAGATCTACAATATTGAGACTGAGATCAAAGATGTGAATGACAATTCTCCTGAATTCTCCAAAAATGAATTTGAAGTGGCAATTCCTGAGCATTTCCCTGCAAGTACTCGGTTCCCCTTGGAATCTGCCCAAGATGCAGACTTGGGTGAAAACAGTGTCCAGAACTACACACTGAGTCCCAATGAGAATTTTCAGTTGGAAATACGAAGTGGCAGGGGTGGGAAGAAATATCTGGACCTTGTTTTGAAGAAAATGCTAGACAGGGAGAAGGAGGCACATGTTGGGCTGACCCTCACAGC
>NW_015165353.1:84234-93084 GCF_001447785.1 Gekko japonicus
CCAGAACTCTTGGCTTTCCTATGAATTGCTGAAGGCCACAGACCCTGGCCTTTTCAGCATAGGAGCCCAGAACGGAGAAGTGAAAACCAGGAGACCACTGACAGAGCGAGATACAAACAAGCAGAGACTAATTATTCTGGTGAGAGACAACGGTCACCCTCCCCAGACCAGTACTGCAACCCTGAATGTCCTTCCAGTGGATGGCTTTTCAGATCCTTATCTGAATATTGCAAATGTCAGCCATGAAGCCGGTGAAGAAGATGGCTCCTTGACGATGTACCTGGTGATCTGCTTGGCTGCGGTGTCCTTTGTGTTCCTGATTTGCATCATTGTGTTTGTTGTCATCAAAATGCACAAGAAAGAGTCTAGTTTTATCACCGCCCTTCCTCAGTTCCCACCTGCCTTACCTGAGATCCCAGAAACCGGTGTCGATTCTCAGAGTGGATCCCTTTCCCGGACTTTCCACTACGATGTTTGCCTAACTGGTGGATCACTAAGCAGCGAGTTCAGATTCCTTAGGCCTCTCATTCCTGTTTTCTCTATGGGAGACCCAAA
The DNA here is from genome assembly GCF_001447785.1 of Gekko japonicus. Classification (NCBI taxonomy): domain Eukaryota; kingdom Metazoa; phylum Chordata; class Lepidosauria; order Squamata; family Gekkonidae; genus Gekko; species Gekko japonicus. The sequence goes on from NW_015165353.1 coordinate 84,790, forward strand.
CGTTTCTGAGAATCACAGGATCTCTTCTGTCTCTCAAGAGACTCCTGAGCAGATGGAGGGCCAAAAACAAAGAGATCAGGTATGTAAATAGCTTTGTGTTTTCCCCTTAATTGTCCCATTTGCTTGGGAAATTTCAGCTGCATTGTATGACATCGGAAATACTTTTTTGCTAAACGGTCACATTTTTTTTATTTCTTAGTTTCTTTTTCTCTCATTTAATTCACTGTGTATTTCCTTATTGTGTTTTATGGGGCAGGGGAGAAGGAAGGGCAAGAAGGAAGAACAATACAGTCCAGAATGGGGGGAAATATGCCACAGCTTTATTGAATGCCACCACAGGAGCATTGGTGCAGCATGGGGATGGATCCAGCGTTGGGTGACTCGCTTGCTATTTGATATAACCCCATCTTCCTAGCCTGCCACTGGGGGGGAAACTGCAGAGTGGCAAGACCCACGGATATTAATGGGCACAAGCCGCTGCCTGGTTGCCTTGCCATCTGGTGGTGAGAGCCAAGCGAGAGCTCCCAACTGGGCATACTGCAAAACAGCTCCACCCCCAAGACCCCTTAAGGAAGTCCCTGAACTGGAGGAGGGAGGTACATAGGCACAGCCTCCCCCAGAAAGATCTCTCCTAGTGCCCAAACAAGGTCTGACAAAAATGCTGGATAACTAAAAAATGAAGTTGACCAAAACACAATCCATAACCACTGAGAATCTAAGGGAGGGTGGGGGAGAGAGCTGGAACAACAGAGCACACAGCTGCAGCCGAGGTACAATGGGGAAGGGGCAGATCAGAGTGGAAATTCTGAGCACCAGGTCTGCTTGGCTCTCACCAAGCTTAGGCTGCTGCAGGGACCACTCACTTGAGTGCCATGCAGTTGGCTCACAGCCAGCAAGATGGCCTTCATCCACCTGCTCCCAGCCCTGGGCCACAAACACTGTCCCAGGTAAGTCTGCAGCTGTTACTTGGAGACTCTATCATGGCTAGATAAGTATAATTTAAGACTAGTTTTTGTTTTCTCATTCAGTACGTGCTATCCAGCTGTACTCCTCCATCTCCTTTTGACCTGCCACTTTATTATTCCTGTTCTTCTTGCTGTTAGGTCCTCCTGTGCCTATGATCCATAAGAGGATTTTCCTCTGAGCCAACCAACACTTTGTAGCTGGGTCATCCATATTCTGCATGCTGTGTCTTCTGTTACTGTTCCCTTTTTTAATTCTAAAAAGCTATAGAATTAAAAATCCAAAGCCACAGACGTACATAACCATTAATTTCCTGAATCATCTCCCTCTCAATTACCTGCCACTTTATGGAACATTTTTGCAATTTTTCTGAGAGTCAAATTTCATTTTAACTTTTTAAATAAAATTTGAGTCCAGTGGCACCTTCAAGACCAACAAAGTTTTATTCTGGGTCTAAGCCTTCATTTGCATGCACACGTCTTCTTCTTCTTCATATAGTTCATATAGACCAATATCTCTGCTGAATGTAAATTACAAGTTCTTTACACCTATTCTAGCAAATGGACTGAATAATGTTATTGGTGGGTATATACAGTATGACCAAACTGGATTTTTGACAGGTAGATAGTTCACAAATAAGAGTTATTTCTGTATTGAATTATGTGGAGATGAAAGAGCTAAAAATTACTTTAATGCTACTTGATGAAGAAAAAGCTTTTGACCGTATTGAATTGAGTTTGTTCAAAAACCTCAAGTCATTTAATATTAAAGGGAAATTTTTGCATGTTATAAAAGCTGTGTATAGTCACCCTTGTGAGCGTCTTCAAGTAAACAGGATATTGTTAGTTCTGATAATGATTAACTGAGGCACATGTCAGAGTTGCCCATTGACTGCAATTTTATTTGCTATTAATATTCAATCATTAGTTGAATTAATTAGGAGTAAATCAGGAATTACTAGAATCAATTTGGCTGGACAAGAACATACAATAAGCCTCTATGCAGATGACATATTGTTGTTACTAATCATGAGAAATGAATTGAACGAACTCTGACATGCATAGAGGAATATAGTGCACTTTGGGTTATAAGATTAACAAAACAGATTTAATTGGATTGAATTTAGCTGACTATATCCAAAAGAGATTTCAGCTGTATTGGAGTTGAATGTATCTCCATCTACTGGGAGATACCTGGGTGTTGGCTTAGCTCTAGCACAAAATAATATTAATTATCAGATAGTATGACATCAAATAAAGTTGGGTCTGGCTCAATGGACCATATTACATTTGCTTCATTTGATAGGATTACTGCCATAAAATGTTTGTAGTCCCGTAGCTTCTGTTCCTATTTGAAAATATTCTGATTGCCTTATCTGAAGCAACATTACAAGTTTGGCAAAGGGAAATCATGAAATGTGTTTGGATCAATAAAAAGCCTGGAGTAGCTTTAGAAGTTTTACTTTTCCTAATTTATTGAGATTACATCAAGCGGTGATATTAAAAATAATAAATGGGTTGATGTATCAAAGGATGCTCTATGGCGCCTTACTTATTTATTTATTATTTATTTTATTTTATTCCATTTATACCCCGCCCTCCCCGCACGCGGGCTCAGGGCGGCTTAACAAGCTGGATGTAAGATTGTTTTGACTCAGTTACCATGGCATGCTGTTAAAACAGAAGGGGGGGACAATGTTTACCCCCTAAAAAATAGTACCAGAAACGTCTGGGGTCTCATAGAGAAAAAAATGAGTACACCAGTGTCATTATTAAATCATTTATATATGACCAAGCCTATAAGATTACACCTCCTTGTACAAGTTGGACTGCCAGTAACTATATAAAGTTTATATATATAATTTAAAAAGTAAATGTTTCGCCTAGACAGAAATGCTGCAGAAAAGCAATGGGGTTAAATGGTTTCAGGTTTTTTAAAGTTAATAATCTAATTAATTGGCAACTGTCATAATGTGAAAAACTGATATACATGTAATCTGCTCAAAAGGCTTAGTTTTAGCCATATATCAATGTCTTCTAACTGATTCCACCACTGGCACAATGTACTGTTTTTAAAAGTTGGCAAAAATCACGGGTGATTCTGTATCTGAACAGGAGCAGTTTAATATTTTTACTTTGGCCCCATCAGCAATGTAGGAAAGAAGGAAATTTATAATGAAGTTGCTTATCAATGGGGTTTGAGTCCTCAGAAATTACATCATATTTTGCATGTGAACAGTATAGCTGCTGGAAATGTACACAGCTAGATGTGGACTATAGACATATGTTTTATAAATAGTTATGAAGTTTTGAAGGGACAGAATTAGGGAAATTAAGCAAATAGGAATAACCCAAGTAAATAGTCCTATTTGTTTATGATTGGGAATTTTGCCTAGAGATATACCTATAAAACATAAAAGTATGGTTCTTGATTTATTGAGAGCCATCAAACATTGTTAGCTAAAAACTAAAAAGAGGCAACATGTTTAAATGTTAAGGCTTACATAAGTAAAGTATGGGAGTTGGCTACTTTGTTTAAATTGACTGAGCTTCTCTGATTCTTGGAAGCCATTTTTAGATTATTTTAAAAAAAGAACTAGGTATTTAATTCAATGTTTTCGACTGTGTAATTTTATATGATTTGACTGAACTGATGACTGGGAAAAGAAAATAATCTTATACAATTAATCCTAGTTATTTTAAGGTATCCTAAAGTTTGGTAGACAAAATGAGTTTAATTTAGCTGTGATATTATAGTTGTCTAGATATAGGAGTTTATAACCTTCAGTGAACGGATTATTTATAGGCTGCATATCTCAATGTGTCTAGTTAAGACATGATATGATACGTATTTTATTTATAATCCTAAAATCTGGGTTGTATAATTATGTGTTCTACCATGTATTGTATTGTGTGAATTAAAAAAATAATTACTAGGGGTTTATGTATTTATATACTAGGGCTTCCTTCCCCCATTGACATGCACACAATTTATGGGGCCGGAAATAGGGCTCACAATCTACATCAGCATTATAGTTACAGTACTTCCTAATTCCTCCACTCTTGCTGTGACATTCTTCTTCAGTGAGTCAGCTCAACTGACTTTGGGGTGGCAAGGCCCAAGGTGACGCTTTCGGTGGATACCGATTGTGATTGTTATTGTGAGAACTGTGAATAGCAGTTCTCCTCCCCTGAGCTCTCAAGCTGAGGTCTGAGTTGTTGTTTTGGATGAAAATGATACCTGCTCATAGTCCAGACATCAGATGGCATCCCAAATGATTAATGATGTTGGCTATCCCAAATGATGAAGTGATGGAGGAGGAAGACCGTAAGACACAGGGATGTGAAAACAAACTTGACCCAATATCTGAAATCAAGCACCACAAGGGTAAGAAAGAAGCCTGATTAAGGGCCAGTATTAGAAACCTAGTGTTAACTTATTATATGCAAAAATGCATGTATTTATTAGAAAGACAGTTAAAAATATAAGGGCCTAATGAATGCCTAACTACAAAGTGTAAGTGACCTGAACAAAAGGACCAATACCATTGACCTGACACGTTTCCGCCCCTTGGAGGCCTTCTTCAGAGGTCAAACAATTTGAGGTACAGATATACACGTTACGATGTTACATATTACAATGAAATAACCAATAAGTTAATACTGGACCAAAAAAGGAATGTTAATCAGCAAGATTAATAGACAGACAAGGATGTTTATGAAGCTTCATAAGATGAGAGTCATGTGTCTGGTGCCAAATGCACATCTGTTGAATTAGAACATCTTGGAATTCTGGTCCAGAAAATGCCTATGTCACTATCTTAGTCAGAGCTGGAGTATCTTCAATGAATAGCAACAAAGGATGAAGTGATGGAGGAGGAGGACCGTACTCTGATGATGAATCTGGTCATGTGCTTGGCTGCCATCTCTTTCATTTTTCTGGTTTCTGTGTAGTGTTTGTGGCCATCAAGATTCAGTAGATGAGGAAGTTTCTAGAGCGCTCCGCCCTGAATTTCCCAGTGGGACCAAATTTCACAGAGAATTGTGGAGATGCTGATGCTGGATCCCTTTACCACAGTTACAACTATGAGGTGTGCTTAGCTGGTGGGTCCCTGAGCAGTGAGTACAAGTTTTTCAGGCCTCTCTTTCCTGTGTTTCCTGTGGAGCCTGCTCAAAACCAGGGGGATTTAAGGATTTCTGGTCACCGCGCAAAATATCAAGTCAGGAGTCAGGTGAGAAGAATCATTTACCATAAAATTAGTGATAAATTAACCCCAAAAGTATTGATATTAGTGACAGTTTTGTGTAACCCACTCACACTGTAACACCACTGAATCAAAAGAACTGAAAAATAAAGATAGTACAATTAGTATAAATCTAAGCCAGTTGTATTGACTGCATGGCTCACGGAGAGCCACATTTGCAATTACTGTCTATTAAAAGAGCCACCTGAGTGCTGTATGCCCTGTGTATCACCTTACCAACTGAACACATATAATAAGATATACCAAGTAATATTAAATACATAACTATATCTGTAACCTTTTCAGTTAGCAAAATACCTCTGAGCATGAAAGGTTCTCTCTCCCTACCACTCTTGATCCTTGGTGCTTGGGGGGCGGGTCAAGTGTGAGGGCTCCTAGTGTCCTGGCCCTACTGGTGGACCTCCTTATGGCACCTGGTATTTCTGGCCACTGTGTGACAGATTTTTGGACTGGATGGGCCTTTGGTCTGATCCAACATTGGTTTCTCTTATGTCCTTATGTTCTTAGGCAGTCCTGGAGTATATGAAGGAAGGGGAAGGGCTTGCAATTCAGATTTATGGCACAAATGTGTGTGCAAACTTTCAAGTTCTCCAGAAATCTTTCTTAGCTGAGATGTTTTAAAACAATGGTTCCATATGCCAAAAGTGACCTGGGTGTTGTAATAAGAGCACAGAGGCTGCAGAGAACAGTGAGTGGTTGTTGGACCTTTCTGTCTCTGACACCAGGCCTGAAGCTCAGCCTGAAGTTCATGGGGTCCCACATTGTAGCCATCCTCCAATGACATTTGTTTCAAGATGGGAAACGCCTGCCAGCCACTTGCACCCCTGGGCAATAGCCTTGCCCACCTTCCTGAAACCCCACGGGGGAACAGTGCTCAGAAGCACCACAAGCGGCATGTGAAAGAGCCACATAAGGCTCCCAAGCCACTGAGTATCACTGATTTAAGCATAATGCACACTTGCTTCCTGTTTTATGCAGTGGTTCCCAAACTGTGGGTTGGGACTATATAGTCTGGCTGGTCAGTTGCAATGTCAGAAGGGAGGCAGAGGGGAAAGGTGAGCTTGATGAGGAGGCGGTAAGAGCAGATGAATTCCCCTGCCTTTCCTTGGCATCCCATTCAGTGGGCAGGCACTCTGCCCTTCGATCTTTCATCTTTCTGGCTGACGTCTGTTTTGTCAGCCAAGGCAGTAGGAGCCACTTCACATGTTATGTTTTTAGATGTACTAATAATTGTCACTGTATGTAAATGAGAGCATTGAACATATTGATCTTGGGGGTGTGATCTGCTGTAGCTGTGTTTGAGCAGGTGTGTATTTTGTATACATGAAACGCAAAATGGCTGAGAGATCTTTATGGAAGCTGTGGCTCACAATGGCTATTTACTAATAAACCTTAGAAATAAAACACAAACCTTCCAAAGAATAAATGAGATTCTTACATTTATGTGCACAGGGGAGGGGGGGGTAGGAGGGAATGACTTTGCAACTGGAGACGGAAAGACAGAGTAAGATATTAGTTGATCTGTTCTCAAAAGTTAGAGAAATGGTGCTGCGATAAAGAAATATACAATTTTCATGGTTTTCTTCTAGTAGTACCACAAGATGGCAGTATTAGCAAACAGATGAGTTGCAAATGGCATTTCTGGCATTTCATTTGTAGCAGCATGAACAGGAACCTAACAGGCAGACCCTCATTCAATGCAGAGGGAAGGTTGGTGTTGGATATACATGGGAAGATGGAACAGAGGAAACCAATGAATACAGCAGATCAAAATTAATTATTCCAGAAGGATAAAATATCTTTGGATGGTACCTAGCTTCTTTATGTTTTGAAAACCATAAATATCTGACTTGGGAGAGTCTGGCACCATGTACCATAGCTTCAGGATCATGAAAGGTCTGTATCTTTTGTTCTTACTCTTTCTGTCTGGAGTGGTGTGTGTCTCAATTCACTATGCTTTGCCTGAGGAGAAGAAAAGTGGGTCTCTGGTGGCTAATGTGCTGAAGGATTTGAAACTGGGACCAGGGGAAATCGCTGCTCGCAGAGCCCAGCTGGTTTCCAAAAGCAATAAGCAATATTTCCAGCTGGATAACCGTTCTGGGAATCTGTTTGTAAATGAAAAGATAGACAGAGAAGCTTTGTGTGCCAAGATGGAGCCTTGCTTACTGTTGTCTGAAATTGTGCTCCACGACCCCTTAATGATCAACAATATTGAGATTGAGATCAAAGATGTGAATGACAATTCTCCTGAATTCTCCAGAAATGAATTAGAACTAGCAATTCCTGAGCACGTCCCTGCAAGTACTCGGTTCCCCTTAGAATCTGCCCAAGATCCAGACTTGGGTGAAAACAGTGTCCAAAACTACACGCTCAGTCCCAATGGGAATTTTCAGTTGGAAATACGAAGTGGCAGGGGTGGGAAGAAATATCTGGACCTTGTTTTGAAGAAAATGCTAGACAGGGAGAAGGAGGCACATGTTGGGCTGACCCTCACAGCTGTTGATGGAGGGGTGCCCCAGAGAACGGGAACAGTTCAAATAAAAATTAATGTTTTGGACAACAATGACAACTTCCCTCAGTTTGCACAATCTGAATATATAGTCGGTTTAAAGGAAAACAGCCCTCGAGATACTCTGGTCTTGAAAGTGGAAGCCAGAGATTTGGATTTGGGTTCAAATGCCCAGATCACCTACTCCTTCCATCAGGTGCCTGAGGAAATAAGCAACTTGTTCCAGTTGCATCAGGCAACTGGGGAAATCACAGTTTTGGGTCCAGTGGACTATGAAAAAGAAACCAGCTTTGACATAGATATCAAGGCAACTGATGGAGGAGGCCTTTCGGGCCACTGCAAGGTTTTGGTGGAAATTGAGGACGAGAATGACAATGCCCCAGAGATATCAGTCATAACCATCACCAGCCCTTTGGCAGAAGATTCTCCCCTAGATACTCTAGTTGTGCTCTTCAGTGTCACAGACCGAGACTCTGGAGACAATGGAAAGACCTCCTGCTCTGTGGAAATGAACTTGCCCTTTCTGCTGAAAACCACTCTGGATAATTATCATCAACTG
>NW_015165353.1:93877-106014 GCF_001447785.1 Gekko japonicus
TTGGTCCCCCCCCCCCCGTTGGCATTGTTTTGCATGATTTTCATCGGCTTCCATTTTGACTGTATGATTTTTCTTCCACATCTGATCCCTGTAATACTGTTGGTATGCACAAACATATAAAGATGCTTTTGCAGTGATCCCTTCATTTCATTTATCTTCAGGGCTCTAGTCGGGGGGGAGCTCTCAGGTATGGAGCTCCGGAAGAGAACCTCTAGGGGGTGGGGCGGTCACGTGGTGAAGCCCCGCCCCTTCTTTACCCCGCCCTCTGCTTCGATCCTCATTCCGTTTGGGAATGAGGATGAAGCAGGAGGGTAAGTAGCCGGGCCTTCTGACACACTTCCGGTGATGTCAGGGGGTGTGGCCTTCTGTCACTTCCGGTGATGTCAGGGGGCGTGGCATATGCAAATAAGTTATGCTAATGAGTTATGCTAATGAGCTCCGGCAGCTCTTTTTCTACAACAAGACCCCTGGGTGAAAGCAAGGACAAGAAGGAAGAACAACACAGTCCAGAATTGGGGGGGGAAGGGGGGGGAAATAGGCTACAGATTTATTGAATGCAACCTCAGGAGCATTGGTGCAGCATGGGGACGGATCCAGGATTGGGTGACCCACTTCCATCTGATATAACCCCATTTCCCCAGCATGCCACTGGGAGGAAACTGTAGAGTGACAAGCCCCGGGGATATCCATGAGCAGAAGCCACTGCCTGGTTCCCTTGCCATCTAGTGGTGAGAGCCAAGCGAGAGCCCCCAACTGGGTATACTGCTGAATGGCTCCACCCCCAAGACCCCTTAAGGAAGTCCCCGAACTGGAGGAGGCAGGTGCATAGGCACAGCCTCCCCCCAAATAGATCTGTCCTAGTGCCCAAACAAGGTGTGACAAAAATACCAGAAAACTAAAACGAAGTAGGCCAAAACACGAACCATAACCACCGAGAATCCGAGGGAAGGTGGGGTGGGGGAGAGCCGGAACAACAGAACACACCGCTGCAGCCGCTGCCGTGGTACAATGGGGAAGGGACGGAGCAGAGTGGATACTCTGAGCACCAGGTCTGCGTGGCTAATTGGCTTGGGCTGCTGTGGGGGACCACTCACTTGAGCTTGCTCAGGGCCAGCAAGACAGCCTTCGTTCTCCTACTCCCAGCCCTGGGCCCCACAAAGAGCCCCAGGCAGGGCTCTTTTTGAAGAAAAAGCCCAGCAGGAACTCATTAGCATAATAGGCCACACCCAACAGCAGAAACTCATTAGCATATTAGGCCACACCCCTGACGGCACAGCACATTGGGCATGTTACCAGAAGTGTGGCCATCCAGCCACACCCACCTTTTGCTTCTTATTCTGTTTACCTTGTTTGTTGTCAAAACCCAGGGCCTTTTGTTTTAGCAGGAACTCCTTTGCATGTTAGGCCACACACCCCTAATGTAGCCAATCCTAACGAGTTTCTGCGGTTGGGTGTGGCCTATTATGCTAATGAGTTCCTGCTGGGCGTGGCCAACTCAGAAGCCAGCCGGAACTCCGTTCCTGTGCGTTCCTGCCCAAAAATAGCCCTGGCCCCAGGTAAGTCTGGGACCATTGCTTGGAGACTCTGTCATGGCTAGACAAGCGTCATTTAAGACAAGCGTATGTATTTGCATTCAGTATGTGATATCCAGTTGTACTCCTCCATCTCCTTTTGGCCTGTCCCCTTATTATCTCTGTTCTTCTCCACATTAGGCTCTTCTCCTTGATCTTAGGTCTTCCTGTGCCTAAGACCCATAAGAGGATTTTCCTCTGAGCCAACCAACACTTTGTAGTTGGGTCATTCTTCTTCTGTATGCTCTGTCTTCAGTCACCGTTCCCTTTTTAAATGTTTTAAATGCTATAGAAGTAGAAATCCAGAGCCACAGAAGTGCATAACCATTAATTTACTAAATCAGCATAACAAGCTGATTTAGAGCATAACAAGATAAGCCAACAAGATTCCAAGTGTTTTGCCTGTTTAGACTATTTAAATGCAATCAAATGCAGGGTATAAATTAAATAACTAAATAAAATATTCCAAGTTTTCAATGCCTGTTCCCTTGTGTTTGGTTCAGAGCGAAACTTCCAAAACTGTGGAAAGACAATCCTTACCAGTTTGGTGTGGTGGTTAAGTGCACGGACTCTAATCTGGGAGAACCGGGTTTGATTCCCCACTCCTCCACTTGCACCTGGCTGGATGACCTTGGGCAAGCTGTAGTTCTGATAAGAGCTGTTCTTGATAAAGAGCAGTTTCTGTCAGAGCTTTCTCAGCCCCACCCACCTCACAGGGTGTCTGTGGTGGGGAGGGGAAGGGAAAGGAGTTTGTAAACCGCTCTGAGACTCCAAGTGAAGGGCAGGGTATAAATCCAATCTCTTCTTCTTCTTCTTCTTCTTCTTCTTCCTGCTGTTATTAAATTTAGCATCACATCTTGATGAGCAACATCCACCATTTTAATGTTGTTAAGAGGGAAATTGTTTTTTAAAGGAAGATCAAGTCCTAACACATCCTGTATGGTTTCCTGAACTATATTCCAGAAAGACTGTGCCTTTTCACAGAACCACCACATATGGTTGTAACCTGTCCTTTCATTAGAGTAATACCAACAATTACCTGCCATTTTATGGAACATTTTTGCAATTTTCCTGAGTCTAATTCCCCCACTGGCACAATGTACTGTTTTTAAAAGTTGGCAAAAATCACAGGTGATTCTGTATCTGAACAGGAGTGATTTAATATTTTTACTTTGGCTCCATCAGCAATGTAGGAAAGAAGGAAATTTTTAATGAAGTTGATGATCAGAAATTACATCATATTTTGCATGTGAACAGTATATCTGCTGGAAATGTAGACAGTTAGATGGCGACTAAAGACATATGTTTTATAAATAGTTATGAAGTTTTGAAGGGACAGAATTAGGGAAATTAAGAAATTATAGGAATAACCCAAGTAAATAGTCCTATTTGTTTATGATTGGGAATTTTGCCTAGAGATATACCTATAAAACATAAAAGTATGGTTCTTGATTTATTGAGAGCCATCAAACATTGTTAGCTAAAAACCGAAAAGAGGCAATATGTTTAAATGTTAAGGCTTACATAAGTAAAGTATGGGAGTTGGCTAATCTTTTTAAATTGACTGGGCTTCTCTGATTCTTGGAAGCCGTTTTTAGATTATTAGAAAAGAGGACTAGGTATTTAATTCAATGTTTTCAGCTGTGTAATTTTTATGTGATTTGACTGGACTGATGACTGGGAAAAGAAAATAATCTTCTATAATTAATCTTAGTTATGTAAGGTATCTTAAAGTTTGGTAGACAAAATGAGTTTAATTTAGCTGTGATATTATAGTTGTCCAGATATAGGAGTTTATCACCTTCAGTGAACTGATTATTTATAGGCTGCTTATCTCAATGTGTCTAGTTAAGACATGATATGATACGTATTTTATTTATAATCTGCTTGATTCCTAAAGCCTAGGTTGTATAATTATGGGTTCTACCACGTATTGTATTGTGTGTATGAAAAAATAATTACTAGGGGATGTGTGTATTATATACTAGGGCTTCCTTTCCCCATTGCCATGCACACAATTGATGGGGCCCAAAATAGGGCTCACAATCTACGTCACCATTATAGTTGCAGAACTTCCTAATTCCTCCACTCTTGCTGTGACACTCTTCAATGAGTCAGCTCAACTGACTTTGGGGTGGCAAGGCCCAAGGTGATGCTCTGAGCGGATACAAAAATATTTACATTTTCATGTCAACGACTAACATCTAAATGCTGAACGTCCTTCATTCTCTTCATACATCTATTCCTCCTGTTGCTACTGCATTACCATTAATTCCATTTATAGCCTGACTTTCTCACTGAGACTCATTGCGGATTACAAAATATGCAAAGCAATTCAATAAAACAGCAAGAAAACCCCAAACCCTCCAATAAGCAATGCTGCAGGACTAAGATTACAGAAGCAGAAGACAACACAACAAAACTGATATGTGCATAAGAATTGTTTCCCGCCCCCAGTCAATAACATAACCAATATGCATACATTGTACAGTTTCAGTGGTTACCGATATAGCGCAGCTACATCTCATGGATTGATATGGGATTGGAAACACAAATCTACATGGCCATAACTCATGGGAAGGCCAAATTATACCAATTGTTAATGTATGACTCCATAAAACCTCCTCACAAAAACCATAATTTCCACATTACTGTGGGTCTTTCTGCAAAGTGGCCTTTCTCTTTTGTGTTCTTATATATCGAAATTGTATACAATTTAATGTTCCAATGATGAATCATCACACAGAACACAGAAGCAGTGACCAGCAAAAGTCTTGGACAACAAACTTCATTATGGCAGACTTCTGGTTTTGGCAACTTTCATGGCGGCTGTGCTCCTTCAGTGTTCCGAAAGGAGCGGCCCATGACGCAGCGGATGGGAGGGGGGCCGGTTGATCCAGACCTTCCCCCCCGGAGTCCTTGTAGGGGACTCCCAGCCTGGGGTGCTAAAGGTTGCCTCTCCCAAGGCTGTGGCCAAGGAATTGAGGCACCTCCAAGCTCCAATAGGTCCCACCGCCGCTGCACCATTATGGCACCAAGAGGCATACACCAGGCGAGCGAACAAGTGATCCAGTGAAAATAAAGCTCTCCCTACCTCGGTAGCAGGCATGGAATGAAGCATGAGTGCTAATTCCTTTTTGACTGGCTATTTGGCAAAGCGTAGCTCCGAAGCCCCAAACAGCATCAACAGAGGGGGAGGAAGCTAGTTCACAGTGCGCCCCCAAACATTTTTAATCGAATTCATTTACTGAGAGGGGCTAGGAGAAATGGCGATGGTTGACTTAATCAGGCAAAGTACAAATCTAACCAAAGTGAGCTTTTGAAGCAACTTTTACTGACTTTTGAAAACTTTCCTTGAAATATAAACAATGACTGGGTGGGCAGAAAAGATGGCGACGAGACTGAGACACTCTCCTGGAACTACAAGATCAGCACATCCAGCTACTAAACTGGAAATAAATATCGACTTTATGAACATGTTGGCTACTGCATTGCACCCTCTGCTGGAGCAGATGACTAACACCAATAAGAAGTTGGATGAGATCCAAAAACAGCTTAAAGATACGAACTTAAAAACAGAGGAGACTGCAAAATCAGTGAAAAAGGTTGAAGCCAAAACAAAAGAGACTAATCAAAAACTGGAGGTGATGGAAAAGATCCTCTGATAAAGACCAACTTTTAAGACAACAAATGGAAAAATTAGTGTATGTTATGAAATTTCAAGGTGTTCCTGAACAGCAAGACGAGAATCTGAAAGAATTATTAAGTGAAGTGTAGGCCCCAATTACATGTTTAACAGCAAATACATTGCAAAGCGATCTGCATTTAGTCTATCAGACATATCCAAAATTTATTAAGAAAAAGAGCCTGCCTGGGGAGATAGTGGCGAGATTCTCTAAAAGATCAACAAGGGACGTGGTGCTCAAGACCGCAAATAGATCTACCTTAAAAATCAAAGATGAAGAAATTAGAGTCTTAAAGACATTCCATTTGAAATAAGAAAGAAGAGGACTCAATACAAAAATTTAACCAGCTTTTTGCAGAAAAACTCCATCCCCTGCAGATGGATAATACCCAAAGGACTGGTCTTCAACTACAAAGATAAAAAAAAGAAAAGATAGACTCTGTTTTAAAAGCAAAGATGTTCTTGGAACAACAACAAAAATCAGCGAACAAAAAAGATACAGCAGAGGAACAAGATATCGAAGAAAAAAGCAGCACACATGGGTCAGGAGATTTGGAATCAACAGCAAGTAGTAACCCAGAAGAAGACTCTGAATCAGAATTAGGGGCAGCAGCCCCAAAAGTCCTGAAAGTCAAATGGAAATATGAAAAGAAGAAAAATAAAGGGAAGAAACAGATTTAGTAGAATTGTATAAGCCTAAAAGTCTTATTGTTTGTATTTACTTGATTCAGTTTTATATTTACCAGTCTGTAACAGAAGCAGTAGAAACTAGCTGTATTCCAAAAACTATTTCTTTATAGAGAGAGCCTTAGCTAAATATGCATTCAATCATTATATATGATTCTTGTATAGCTTATTTTAGGGTAGTGTTAGTGTTGTAGTGTTTTTGGTCAGAAAATAATAATAATAATAAAAACTTCATCATGGCTAGGCACCACCATGAACATTTATGTTTGTATAGAAGAATTTTTTTTTTGGTAAGCAGGACAATTGGTCCAGATATTTAGCTTGTGGGGATGGCCATTAATAATTTCTTTTAAAGCATGCTTCACTTCAGATTCTCTACAAATTGTCTTACTTTTGGTATACATGGACCCACAAAAGCATTATATGTAGCTTTTTTTGATTTGGCGGCTGCATTTGATTCTATGAATCCCGCTTATGGTTAAAGCTTGTGGATATGAAAATAGATAAGTGGTTATTATTCCTGCTCTGTGGGTTGCATAGAGATACTCATGTCCAAATCAGGGTGGGAACCTCTGGCTCTCTATCTAACAGAACTCCAACCTGTAAAGGTGTGAAGCAGGGGTGCATACTAGCTCCCCTATTATTTAACCTGTGTATAAACAACACAGTTAAGAGCCTATCTGGCCCACACTCTCTGGGGCAGCAAAAAATATCAATCTTGTTATACGTGGACAGTATGGTCCTAATTCTTTGACCAAAATTGAATTGAAAAGGTTATTACATCAGCCAGGGTTATACTGTAAGGAAGAAGCTCTTAACATTAATCATGAAAAGACAAAAGTAATGGTCTTTGGGAAAAGGCCTAAAACATCCTCCTGGAGTATTCTTGGTAATCCAGTCAAACAATGTAGCTCTTTTAAATATCTTGGAGTAACATTTAGAGAAACCCTAAATTCGAATGCCCATCTGGCAACAGTTAAATCCTCTGTGTCAAGAATAGTAGGGTCTATCCTGTCCTTTCATTATTCAAAGGGTGGTTGTCTTATAGATACAGCCTTGAAATAATTTAACAGCAAGTTTGTTCCCCCTCTCCAGTATGGAGCAGAAGTATGGGGACGGAATGAGGATATTATATCCAGTTTGCAAATAATTCAAAATCATTTCTAAGACACATACCCAAGGGGTCTCCAGCAGCCCTGATGAGAGCAAAATACAGGGCTCCCTTCTCTCAGGGCTGGGGTATATCTTGTAGTTCTAAAATACTGGAAAAGGAATAAAATCTTTAGACCTATTCCACTCAGTCAACAATCATTCAATTTTTGTTATCAAAAGACTTGCAATGCCTTGGGTTTTTTTTAATAATATTCTTTTAAGATACTCCATCCCTGACGGTCTTTTAGACCCTTCTGAAGATAATTTTCTGATTAGAGTCTGGATATATAAATCTGATGAATTGATTGGGTAATCCTTAATTTTAAAATCTAAAGCAGCACTGTGGTATAAACTAATCAAATCTGATCACTTCAGACCTTCCTAGTTTGCTAAAATTTCTAATCACAATCTTAGAGCGATTTTTACTTCATTGCAATTTCAACCTATGACAATGGCACTATTGACTGGCTGTTACTCCAAAATACCAATGGATCAATGTGTCTGTATCTGTGGATCTCTCACACAAGAAGATTTATCCCATTATATCCTATATTGCCCGTTATATACTGATTCCCAGGAAAATATTTTGGCAGGAATTTTACCTGCTATAAATCTATATCTAGATGCTGAGAAGATTGTTTTCCTGTTATCTGATATTGATGCATATGTTTGTTATAGAGTTTCCTTGTTTGCTCCATCCCTGACGGTCTTTTAGACTCCATCCCTGACGGTCCATCATTTTTAGACTCCATCCCTGACGGTCTTTTAGACCCTTCTGAAGATAATTTTCTTATTAGAGTCTGGATATATAAATCTGATGAATTGATTGGGTAATCCTTAATTTTAAAATCTAAAGCAGCACTGTGGTATAAACTAATCAAATCTGATCACTTCAGACCTTCCTAGTTTGCTAAAATTTCTAATCACAATCTTAGAGCGATTTTTACTTCATTGCAATTTCAACCTATGACAATGGCACTATTGACTGGCTGTTACTCCAAAATACCAATGGATCAATGTGTCTGTATCTGTGGATCTCTCACACAAGAAGATTTACCCCATTATATCCTATATTGCCCGTTATATACTGATTCCCAGGAAAATATTTTGGCAGGAATTTTACCTGCTATAAATCTATATCTAGATGCTGAGAAGATTGTTTTCCTGTTATCTGATATTGATGCATATGTTTGTTATAGAGTTTCCTTGTTTGCTTTTGCAGCAAAGAAGAAAAGGTCCAACTGAAAGGGACAGTTTTTTAGATAGTGTAGTTTGGCCCCGGTCACACAGGCCAGATATTGCGAGGGGGAGGCATGGCTGTTTGCCCCGAAGCGAACTACCACACGGCAGCCAGATGAAACGTCCCGCCCGATGTCCCGCCGACGTCCCGTGGTTGGGGGGAGGTGCCGATCATACCTCACTCCTGCGGCGCGGCAAGGAAGTGGCGCCGCGGGGGTTGTGTTGTGTTTTTTAACCCAAGTGTTTGCATGTGCCGTTGGGTGCTTGTGCACACCCGTGGAGACTTGACAAAAAAAAACACTTTTCGCGACAGGACATGGGCAGGCGCCGGATGCCACGAGCTAACACCGGAAACGTGATCTGACGCCTGCCCTTGCCCCGCGGTTTCCGGAAACTAGTACCTTGGAGGTACTAGTTTTTTACAGCACATCTTCGGAGTGAAGCCTCGAGTGAGCCACATGAGCTCTACGCTTCCCAGATGTGGCAGTGAGATCGCGACCAGAAAATCCGTCTATCTTCCGTCTCTCTAGCATTCTGTCTCTCTAGCATGACCGGGGCCTTTGCTATGTTTTAACCTGTTTAAATCACTAAGGTTTTATCTGCTTTTGCTTCCTGTGGTTTTATTTATTTATTGTTGTTACTACTTTGGCAACCAGAGTCATAAATGGCAAACCCTCATCCCACAATAAGCCTTGTTCTGCAGGAAAATATGGAAGAATTTAAAAGGTTGCTACTGCAAAAGTTGTCATGTGACTTGACAACAGCTGCTAGAAAGTTTGCCACATGCAGAGTAGTTTGTTCATCTTCGTCTCTAAGTAACTAGGATGATTTTGCTTCAGGAAAGAGGAAGTCCTGATTAAATAAAGGGGAGCTCAGTTCATCTCTTAGAACTGAAAATTTGGGACACTCAAGCAAAATATGATCCATAGAGTCAATTTTACTGCTGCCGCAATTACAGAGTCAATCTGAGTATTAAATCCCATTAAATTTTCCTGATATCACAACTGAAGGTAGGGCATTCAGGCATGCTAGCATGAATGCCCTTCTATACTTTGGAAGAATGATCTCGGATAAGTAGTTTGGCATGGTTGTTGGAGGCAGAATGCCTACTGGAAAGCTTGAGCACACTCTGCAGGCTCTAATCGATGTGCTCTCATAGTCAAAGTCTCTCACGCACCTTCTAATAAGTGACAGTTCTTGTCTACTTGTGACTTCTATCACATCATGGGTGATACCCAGACATAATAATCTGTCCCAATCACTTGTGTGGTGGTCTAGCTTAACTAGTCCAAGGATGTTTAAATCTGGGTTTCATTTTAGAGTTCTGATTTTCAAATTGAATGCTCTTTCCCAGGCCTTTGCTTCATGAGACATCTCCCCAACTTCAGCTCTCAGGGCTATTCCAGACACACACTGAGGTTTCCCATAATATTGTGTATGAACTTTAATAGAGGTCTGTATATTGTCTGTTACTGGACTGATCCGGACCCCAGCAGCATATAACATCTGCCCAGCAACTTTAGTGTTGAGTACTTTGACTGCCGCAGGAACATATTGGCCGCCAGTGGAATAATAAAATCTTGAGATGGCCTTCCCAGTATGCATAGTGGCTCTAACAGCAAAGTTCAAGCTCACCTTCCAGAAAAGATTTGCTTGAAAGATGCTTCCTAAATATTTAAAATGCTCTACTTGCTCCATTGGTTGACCTGCTACTGACCACTTATACTTCTTTATCTTCCATTTCTTACTAACGGACAGGGATTTAGGTTCCTCTGGGGAGATAATTTATTCAGTCAGCCAGGTGTCAGAAAGTGTTCTCAGATCCCTCAAGTTTAACAAACATACTGAAGAACTTATTGTAACAGGAACCATTGATTATGAAGACAAAAAGTATGCCATGAACATACTGCAAAGTATCTGTGGTGGTCAACAACAGCAATGACAATGCCCCAGAGGTGACTGTAACTTCCATCACTGGCCCCTTTTCAGAAGATTCACCTCCAGATACTGTTGCAGCCCTCTTCAGTGTCACCGATCAAGACTCTGGAGATAATGGCAGAACTCCCTGCACCATTGAGGCAAATTTGCCCTTCATGTTAAAAACCTCAGAGAATAACTATTACCAGCTGGTGATCCTCACCCCTTGACCGAGAAAGAACCTCAGAATACAACATCACTATCACAGTGATAGACAATGGCTGGCTGAGGCTTACTTCAATAAGAGTAATTAATGCCCAGATTTCAGATGTCAATGAGAATGCTCCAGTATTTGAAAAGTCAAGATATGAAATGCAGCTACAGGAAAACAATATTCCAGGTCTGCTATTAGGTTTGGTTCGAACCAGGGATCTGGACACGGAGCAGAATGCCAAAGGGACCTATTCTCTGTTGCCTGGGAAGGTCAACATGTGTCGTCTTACATCTCTATCAACTAGGAATCTGTATGCTATCCGATCACAGGACTATGAGCAGATGAAAATTTTACAAGTGATTGTGAGAGCTGTGAACAGCAGTTCTCCTCCCCTGAGCTCCAAAGCTGAGGTCTGAGTTGTTGTTTTGGATGAAAATGACACTGCCCCATTCATCCTGTACCCTCTTCAGAATGGCACTTCCCCATCCAATGACCTGGTTCCCAGGGGGGCAGAGGCTGGCTACTTTGTCACCAAGGTGGTGGCAGTAGACAGAGATTCTGGTCAGAACTCTTGGCTTCCTTATGAGCTCCTGAAGGCCACAGAACCAGGTCTGTTCAGTGTGGGGGCCCAGAACAGAGAAGTGAAAACCATGAGACCAATGAACAAACGAGACACTTTCAAACAGAAACTAATAATTGGAGTCATTCCTCCAGTCCATGTCTGCAATGCTAAACATTATGCTAGCGGATGGTTTTCCTGACCCTTATATGAAAATGTTGGCTATCCCAAATGATGAAGTGATGGAGGAGGAAGACCGTAAGGCACAGGGATGTGAAAACAAACTTGACCCAATATCTGAAATCAAGAACCGCAAGGGTAAGAAAGAAGCCAGTATTAAAACCTAGTGTTATTATATGCAAAAATGCATGTATTTATTAGAAAGACAGTTAAAAATACAAGGGCCCAATGAATGCCTCATTACAAAGTGTAAGTGACCTGAACAAAAGGGACAATATCAGTGACCTGACATGTTTCCGCCCCTTGGAGGCCTTCTTCAGAGATCAAACAATTTGAGGTTCTGATTATATACACGTTACAATATTACATATTACAATGAAATAACCAGTAAGTTAATACTGGACCAAAAAAGGAATGTTAAGCAGCAAGGTTAATAGACACAAGACAAGGATGTTTATGAGGCCTAATAAGGTGAGAGTCATGTGTCTGGTGCCAAATGCACAGCTGCTGAATTAGAACGTCTTCCAATTCTGGTCCAGAAAATGCCTATGTGACTAACTTAGTCAGAGCTGGAGTATCCTCAATGAATAGCAACAAAGGATGAAGTGATGGAGGAGGAGGACCATACTCTGACAATGCAGCTGGTCATGTGCTTGGCTGCCATCTCTTTAAGTTTTTGTGGTTTCTCTGGTGGTGTTTGTGGCCATCAAGATTCAGAAAAGGAGGAAGTTTCTAGAGCGCTCCACCCTGAATTTCCCAGTGGGACCAACTTTCACAGAGAACTGTGGAGATGCTGATGCTGGATCCCTTTACCAGACTTACAACTATGAGGTGTGTTTAGCTGGAGGGTCACTGAACAGCGAGTTTCTCAGGCCTCTCTTTTTTGTGTTTTCTCTGGAGCCTGCTCAAAACCGGGGGGGGGGGGGTTCCAAG
>NW_015165353.1:106115-111915 GCF_001447785.1 Gekko japonicus
CGCCCAACCCCGGGGGGGGGGGGGTTCCAAGGATTTCTGGTCACCATGCAGAAGATCAAGTCAGGAGTCAGGTGAGAAGAATCATTTACCGTAAAATTAGTGATAAATTAGTATGAATCTAAGCCACTAATACTGACTTTGTGGCTCACAGAGAGCCACATCTGCAATTACTGTCCATTAAAAGAGCCACCTGAGTGCTGTATGCCCTGTGTATCACCTTACCAACTGAACACATATAATAAGATATACCAAGTAATATTAAATATGCAACTATATTTGTAACCTTTTCAGTTAGCAGAATACTTCTGAGCATGAAAGGTTCTCTCTCCTCATTGCTGTTGATCCTTAGGCAGTCCTGGAGTGTATGAAAGAAAGGGAAGAGCTTGCAATTCAGACTTATGGCACAAATGTGTGTGCAAACTTTCAAGTTCTCCAGAACCCTTTATTAGCTGGGATGTTTTAAAACAATTGTTCCATATGCCAAAAGTGAGCTGGGTGTTGTAATAAGAGCACAGAGGCTGCAGAGAACTGAGTAGTTGTTGGGCTTTTCTGTCTCTGACACCAGGCCTGAATTTCAGGGGGACTCCCATTTTAGCCATCCTGCAATGACAGTTGTTTCAAGATGGGAAACACCTGCCAGCCACTTGCACCACTGGGCAATAGCCTTGCCCACCTTCCTGAAATGTGTGGTGGGTGCCACATCAGGGAAAGGTACTCAGAAGCACCACAAGTGGTGTGTGAAAGAGCCACATAAGGCTCCCAAACCACTGAGTATCACTGATTTAAGCATAATGCACACTGACTTACTGTTTTATGCAGTGGTTCTCCAACTGTGGGTTGGGACTATACTGTCTGGCTGGTCAGTTGCAATGCTGGTAGTAGAAGCCTCATCACATGTTGTGTTTTTAGATGTACTAATAACTGTCAGTGTATGTAAACGAGAGCATTGAACATATTGATCAGGTGGGTGTGATTTGCTGTAGCTGTGTTGGAGCAGGTGTGTATTTTGTATACATAACACTCAAAATGGCTGAGAGATCTTTATGGAAGCTGTGGCTCACTATGGCTATTTATTAATACACCTTAGAAATAAAACATAACCCTTCCAAAGAATAAATGAAATTCTTACAGTTTGTGCACATAGGAGAGGGGGAGTAGGAAGGAATGACTTTGCAAATGGATTCTGAAACACAGAGTAAGATAGTAGCCGATCTGTTCCCAAAAGTTAGAGAACTGGTGCGGCAATGAAGAAATATACAATTTTCATGGTTTTCTTCTAGCAGTACCACAAGATGGCAGTATTAGCAAACAGATGCATTTCAAATGGCGTTTCAGACATTTCATTTGTAGCAGCACAAGGAGAAACCTAACAGGCAGACCCTCTTTCAATGCAGAGGGAAGGTTGGTGCAGGATACATGGGAAGATCCAAGAAAGGAAAGCAATGAATACAGCAGATCAAAATTAATATCTCTCACTAATACCCAGCTTCCTTCCTTTGAAAACCATAAATACCTGACCTGGGAGATTCTGGCACCATGGACCATAGCTTCAGGATCACAAAAGGTCTGTCTCTTTTGTTCTTACTCTCTCTGTCTAGAGTGGTGTGTGTCTCAATTCGCTATTCTTTCCCTGAAGAGAAGAAAAGTGGGTCTCTGGTGGCTAATGTGCTGAAGGATTTGAAACTGGGACTGGGGGAGCTCTCTGCTCGCAGAGCCCAGCTGGTTTCCAAAAGCCATAAGCAATATTTCCAGCTGGATACCCATTCTGGGAATGTCTTTGTAAATGAAAAGATAGACAGAGAAGCTTTGTGTGGTGAGATGGAGCCTTGCTTACTATTGTCTGAAATTCTGCTCCAGAACCCCTTAAAGATCTACAATATTGAGATTGAGATCAAAGATGTGAATGACAATTCTCCTGAATTCTCCAAAAATGAATTTGAACTAGCAATTCCTGAGCAGGTCCCTGCAAGTACTCGGTTCCCCTTGGAATCTGCCCAAGATGCAGACTTGGGTGAAAACAGTGTCCAGAACTACACCCTCAGTCCCAATGGGAATTTTCAATTGGAAATACGAAGTTCCAGGGGTAGGAAGAAATATCTGGACCTTGTTTTGAAGAAAATGCTAGACAGGGAGAAGGAGGCACATGTTGGGCTGACCCTCACAGCAGTTGACGGAGGGGTGCCCCAGAGAACGGGAACAGTTCAAATAAAAATTAATGTTCTGGACAACAATGACAACTTCCCTGAGTTTACACAATCTGAATATATAATAGGTTTAAAGGAAAATAGCCCTCGAGATTCTCTGGTCTTGAAAGTGGAAGCCAGAGACTTGGATTTTGGTTCCAATGCACAGATCACCTACTCCTTCCACCAGGTGCCTGAGAAAATAAGCCGGTTGTTCTACTTGCATCAAACTACTGGGGAAATCACAGTTTTGGGTCCAATTGACTATGAAAAAGAAACCAGCTTTGACATGGATATCAAGGCAACTGATGGAGGGGGCCTTTCAGGACACTGCAAGGTCCTGGTAGAAATTGAGGATGAGAATGACAATGCCCCTGAGATATCAGTCAGAACCATCACCAGTCCTTTGGCAGAGGATTCTCCCCTAGATACCCTGGTGGTGCTCTTCAGTGTCACAGACAGAGACTCCGGAGACAATGGGAGGACCTCCTGCTCTGTGGAGATGAACTCGCCCTTTCTGTTACGAACCACTGTGAACAATTATTATCAACTGGTGATCCAAAGTCCTTTGGACAGAGAGAAAGTCCCTGAGTATAACATCACCATCACAGCGACTGATCAGGGGTCTCCCAGGCTCACTACAAGAAGAACAATTACAGTTTTAATATCAGATATCAACGACAACTCTCCAGAGTTTGAGAAGTCCAAGTATGAAATGCAAGTGTGGGAAAACAACATTCCAGGCCTGCTGATGGGTTCGGTCTGTGCTGTCGATCTGGACGTGGAGCAGAATGCCAAGGTGACCTATTCCCTTGTGCCTGGGAATGCCACTGGTGCTCCTGCGGCCTCTTACGTTTCCATCAATTCTGAGATGGGGAACCTCTATGTCCTGCGATCCCTGGATTATGAGCAGATCAAGGAGTTCCAAGTGAGAGTGAGGGCTTCAGATGGGGGTTCTCCTCCACTGAGCTCAGAGGTTGTTGTTCGAGTTGTGATCCTGGATGAAAACGATAATGCCCCCTTCTTCCTCTACCCTCTTCAGAACAGCACCTCCCCCTTCAACGAGCTGGTTCCCAAGTCAGTGGAGTCCGGTTACCTGGTCGCCAAGGTGGTGGCTGTGGATGGGGATTCGGGCCAGAACTCTTGGCTTTCCTATGAACTGCTGAAGGCCACGGACCCCGGCCTTTTCAGCATAGGAGCCCAGAACGGAGAAGTCAAAACCAGGAGACCACTGACAGAACGAGATACAAACAAGCAGAGACTGATTATCCTGGTGAGAGACAACGGCCACCCTCCCCAGACTAGCACTGCAACCCTGAATATCCTTCCGGTGGATGGCTTTTCAGATCCTTATCTGAATATTGCAAGCATCAGTCACGAAGCCGGTGAAGAAGATGGCTCCTTGACTATGTACCTGGTGATCTGCTTGGCTGCGGTGTCCTTTGTGTTCCTGATTTGCATCATTGTGTTTGTTGTCATCAAAATGTACAAGAAAGAGTCTAGTTTTATCACCGCCCTTCCTCAGTTCCCACCTGCCTTACCTGAGATTCCAGAAACCGGTGTCGATTCTCAGAGTGGATCACTTTCCCGGACTTACCAATATGATGTTTGCCTTACTGGTGGATCCTTAAGCAGCGATTTCAGATTCCTTAGGCCTCTCATTCCCGTTTTTTCTATGGGGGACCCAAACATTTCTCAGAATAACAGGATTTCTTCTATCTCTCAAGAGGCTCCTGACCAACCAGAAGGCCAAAAACAAAGAGAACAGGTATGTAAATAGCTTGGCTTTTTTCTTAATTGTCCCATGTGCTAGGGAAATTTCAGATGGGTTGTATGACATCAGAAATACGTTTCTGCTAAACTGTCACATTTTTTATGTATTCCTTTCTTTTTCTCTGAGTTAATTCACCGTGTATCTGCTTATTGTGGACTGAGAGGCGAGGGTGGGAGCAAGGGCAAGAAGGAAGGACAACACAGACCAGAATGGGGTGGGAATAGACCACAGCTTTATTGAATGTAACCACAGGAGCATTGGTGCAGCATGGGGACGGATCCAGGACAGGTGACCCGCTTGCCATCAGACATAACCCCATCTTCCTAGCCTGCCACTGGGGGGAAAGCTGTAGAGTGACGAGGCCCAGGGATACTCATGGGCACAAGGTGCTGCCTGGTTGCCTTGCCATCTGGTGGTGAGAGGCAAGTGAGAGCTCCCAAGTGGGCATACTGCTGAACTTGTTGTTTTACTAATTCTTTGTAATGGGGGGGGCGTTTATCGCAAGACACTTTTGTCACTCTAGCATTAATACTCTTTAACTCTGGACCTTCTGCAGAAGGGTCTTTAAACTGCTGTTTAGAGGACCATGAGATTGGTAAAGTGTGCCCTCATCCTGTAGGCCCCTCTGAGCCATCTAATTTGACTTCAGACCCCGTATAAAAGAATGGATCAATCTTAGTGCATTCTAGAGAGATTGTGAACAAAACAGAGAAACTAAACTGACAGTGAGAGACCTAGTGTGAGCATTAGCTAACGTGTATCTCATGGAATGTGGCTGAGTGGTCAAATAAAACCCAGGATCCCACGTTCTTACAATTTATGATATTATGATATAATTTTTATCCAAGAGACCTCGTGAGCATCAAATCTGATGTTAAATGGATTCCTCACTTCCACATTCAATGCCACCCCCACCCCTACTACTAAAGGATGATCTAGTGGGGGCCTGGTATATTTGATTTCTATGTCAGTGAAGTGTGGTATAACATTGCTTCCTCCCTTAAGGTCCTTAACAATGGCTTGTCTTTTGACTTATAAAGATCAGGTCATTTTGGCTGTGAATGTATATATTCCTTCCTGTTTCTCATCCTTGTGTTATGAGAACTGAAGGCTTAACTTGGAAATTAATACTCTTTAAAAAAGAATCTGTCTCAAAATATAATGGGTTAATATTAAATAGCAATGCTTCAGCTATATCTAAATTCACCAGTCACCTGAAAGAAGTGGAGGTAGCAGGCATCCTTGTCTGGCCCTTGTCAAATCTTAAATTTATCCATTAATCAACAATTTAGCACAAGATGAAGGATAAATTTGTTGTGATCCAGGCTAAAAAAATTAAGTAGAAACTTATTTCCAACTTATCAAATGCCATTTCAGCATCTAATGATAATAATAGGGATGAGTGCTTGGAAATAACCTAGCTAAATACCTTATCGGTATTTTTCAGATATATTCAAATCTCCAAATATCAGTAAATGGGTCCTGAAAATCCCAGAAATATTTGGAATTAACTGAGAGTATTGGGAGCAAGCATCTGAAGGTTCCTAGGACTGTTTTTTCTCCCTCCCCCCACCCATTGTTTGAGTTTTCCTGGGATCGGTATCATTTTGCTGGGTTGATTTGTGTTAGGTTATTCCCTTTTAAATTGATTTTGTTGACTTTGCTCGTTGCTTCATGTCAGGTTAGCTTTTTAAAGGTAGATTCTTGGGTTTTACAACACTTTAGATTCTTGGGTTGTACATTGATAACAATTCTCAGGTTTACATTAGCTGGATTCTCTAATTTTACATTTGCTAGGCTTGCAACAATGTTCCTATTTGGTTTAACTCATGAGATTCTCAAG